>NW_027413129.1:1155133-1355223 GCF_048544455.1 Silene latifolia | reverse complement strand
AAACATCACTTAAATATAATATAGGAAATGTGTATTATAATAATTAAAACATTCTTCACATTATTTTTTATATATCATATTGTAAGAGCTCTGTAAGACAATACTTGAGAGACTCAAAATATTTTGGTTTTATATCTAAGTTTTAAGGATGCATTATATTTATAATCATAGGATCACCCACGTTATGCTAATCTTTTGATGTGGGGCAATTCTATTATTTATATGTTCAACTTAGAATATATAACATACTAAGAAGTATATCATCTGTAATATGTGCAAATAATACGAAATCTATACTTTAATGATAACATTTTTTACCATGAATTTAATTATATTATTTTCATAATTTTTTTTAACTATTTCATAGGATCACCCACCTAGCTTATGCAATTATTGATCTTTGGGAATATAGAATAAGTATTTTCACTAATCTAATTGTTTAAATCACATATTTTCAATTTTTTTTTCTAACACATATGAAATGGAGGAATCAATAAAATGTATAAATAAATGTAAAATATTTTTTTTTCTGGTGCGATTTCGAAAAATGGTTAAAAATAACGTTGTGTTTTAGTCTTACTCAAATGTTATGAGGCATAATAATTACCTATATTTGAGAGTTAAAAAGATTTTGTTCTACTATTTATCAATGTAAAAAGCTAATTATTATTTTGCTTGTGTACTCACGATCTTTTTATATAACACCTGATTTTATTTTATTTTATAAATGTTCTATCTTAGTGTAGAGATTATCATTATTAATGACAAATTAATAACCAATTTACGTATGTTTAACATCATTTTATATTAAGTTATGATTTTGAAATAAATGAAGTTATTTATACTATCAATTGTCTTAAAATAATCATATTATAATATCACTAATATGTAATCGCCTTTATAATTATTTACGTGATTAATATTTGTATGTTATTATTGTAACTGAGGCGTGTCGTTAATACAAGCTCTTATAAGAGATATCTAAGACAATACTTGAGAGACTTAAAATATATAAGAGCTCTCTAAGACAACACTTGAGAGACCCAAAATATTTTGGGTTGATAAGTAAGTTTAAAGGATGAATCATATTTATAATCATAAAATCATCCCACGTTATGATAATTTTCTAATGTAGGACAATTCAACTATTTTTACATAGTATATTCATAACACCTCTATTATTTTTAATGTAGAACGAATAATATACTCAGAAATCCACCATATATTTCGAACCTACTTTGACATCCAACCCGATTTAACAATAAGCAAATACTATACTATCTACTAATATTCGTATGTTTTATTTTTCTATTTTTTTTTATCATAATTAAATGTATGCAAATGATATGAAACCAATACTCTAATGATAACATTTATTTTTTACCACGAATTTAATTATATAATTTTCATATTTTTTTTTTTATGATATTTTTTTGTCAAATGGTATGAGTTTTTATATAAAAATTATAAATTTCACTTAAATATAATTAGAAAATATATATCATATTTTGAAGATGGTGATACAAACTTGTAAGATATTTCTAAGACAATACTTAAGAGACTTAAAAGATTTGAGGTTAATACCTATGTTATAAGGATGTCTCCTATTTATAATCATATGATCACCCAACTTTATGCTAATCTTTCGATGTGAGACAATTCTATTATTTATACGTAGTATATTTACCTCACCAACATTATTTTTCAATATGGGACATATAACATACTATGAAATAGAGGTAACATTTGCAAATTATATGGAATTTATACTCTAATGATAGCATTTTTTACCACGAATCTAATTATATTATTTTCATAATCCCTCCTACTACTAAGAGAATAAAAATTCTCTTAGTTTTCCCTCCAAAAGGCATCTAGCTAAATAAGGTAACAAGTAAAAAAAAATTCATTACATTATTATCTTTTCAATCAATATATTCTTATAATTAAACTCTAATCTTTTAATTAAAATTCATACTTGTGACTTTTTCATTAAAATCTACTCCCTCTTATTCTATATTTTCTTCCCCTTTCCTTTTTCCACAAGAAATAAGAAAATGAATTTGGACCACATAAAACACACTACCCCACATACCATTGAATTTGGGCCTCAAAAATCATCCCAAAAAAGGAAACAGGGAAGAAAATCCGAATAACCGAATAAGGAAATAGGGAAGAAAATATAGTATAGGAGGGAGTATAATTTATTATGCAATCATTTCCATTTCCATAAATATTATACTTCATCAGTTACACTCTAAAATTAAGCAAACCTGCTTCTTATGCAGTCTTTAACATAATTATTGTCATCACTTACATCTTAAAATTACGTAAATCTGTTTCTTATATTATCTTTCATCAGTTACACTCTAAATATGGTGTATATTCTAAAGACGTAACATTTTTTATGTATTTTTTTTTTATTAAAAGTAAGAAAAATATTAGTCTAATTATTCGTAAGTCGTCTTTTTAAGTGCGTAGTATATTGTTTTTACCTGTTTTTGTTATAAGGTTATATGCGTTTTAATTAGATTTTACATCGCTTAATTGTAATTTAATGTCATAAATTAGTTTCATGCAATGATATATCATTACAGAGTTAATTTTTATAGTAAAGTAATAATGGTTTAAGACAAAAATAACTTAACTTAAAGTGTATTTTGATGGTAATAAACTTTCATTTTTCTAGCTCTTACTAAGATTATATTAGTACATTATAACATTAAAGGTACAGTTAATTTATGCAATTAATTTAACGAGAATGTCTCTTTATAAAAAAAACTAAAAAATATCGTGTTGTGGCACGGGGATCTACACTAATTTTATAAATAAGGGTTTTTTGTCAAATGAAATGTAAGAGTTTTCATGTAAAAAAATAGAAACATAACTTGAATATAAATTAGGAAATATATACTATATACTATATACTATAATTAAAAGATTCTCCACTTTATTCTTTACATCAAAAATTATTATTTGTGAAACTTTCCTAAATTGATTTTTGATGATGTGGACAGCTTAGAATCGCTTGAAAAAAGCCTCTTTTATAAATATATATATATAGATAGATAAGCTAATTAAAATAAGAAGTTCATAACAATAAATTAAGCACTAACACTAACATTCTGCACTCCACAATTAAACCATAGAAAATCCCCCCCCCCTGTTTCTTCACTTTATTCGCCATTTAAGCGTTCCCCTCCAGCTTCATTGTTACTGCCATTGCGTCCTTTGATTGCGTGTTCTTTGGCCCACCACAGGACACATTATACCATTATACCATGATTATAACAAGAAAAACGACCAGGGCGATGATAATCACAATATCGTCCCAGGCGTGATTCTTCAAATTATCATCGCCATTGTAGTGATTGACGTCTTTTGGTGGTAAATCAGACATTTTGAGGAGTTTGCGTAAAGAAAATGGGTGTTGATAAAATGAAGGTTAACCACAACAGTGTTGAGAACCCTAATGGAGAGGGAAATCACAAGTATTATAGTACTCCGTAGTAAACTACAAGCTGATTGAGGACAAATTTGACTTAAGCGCATGTCTTTTATTCCTTAGATTCGTCATATTCATTTATTGTCATACCAATTTGAGTTATGATGATTATGGTGTACTGGTGTATCAAATTTGTCCTTTGGTGGTGTGCTCCACACAGGGAATATAGGTGGCAATCTTGGATGGGTCGAGTCGGTCTCGAGTCGAGTTGTTTCAGGTTCGAGTTATCGTGAAGTCGGATTAATTCGAGTCATATATATTGGTGGGTCGGATTATTTCAGGTTATGACTTAATTCGGGTATTGGGTTGACATGGGGAACACTTGTCGGATGACGGTTGTTATGGTTCGGGTTAGTTCGACTAACAATTATGCAACAGTTCATGTCATGTCAAAATATTTCAATGCTAGTTCTTGTCGGGTTATAACAGGTCACAACTTGTCCATTTTCTATGTCATTCTTTAATAGTATACGATATTATACATATATAGTTTCTTAACAAAATATACTTCGTATAAGATATTGTATTCAAAAATTTAATATCTTATAGTATTATAGTACTCCGTAGTAAACTACAAGCTTATTGAGGAAAAATTTGACTTAAGCGCATGTCTTTTATTCCTCGGATTCGTCATATTCATTTACTGTCATACCAATTTGAGTTATGATGATTGTCGTGTACTGGTGTGTCAAATTTGTCCTTTGGTGGTGTGCTCCACACAGGGAATATAGGTGGCAATCTTGGGTGGGTCGAGTCGGTTTCGAGTCGAGTTGTTTCAGGTTCGACTTATCGTGAAGTCAGATTAATTCGAGTCATTTATATTTGTGGGCCGGATTATTTCAGGTTATGACTTAATTCGGGTATTGGGTTGACATGGGGAACACTTGTCGGATGACGGTTTTTATGGGTTGGGTTAGTTCGACTAACAATTATGCAACCGTTCATGTCATGTCAAAATATTTCAATGCTAGTTCTTATCGGGTTATAACAGGTCACAGCTTGTCCATTTTCTATGTCATTCTTTAATATTATACGATATTATACATATATAGTTTCTTAAAAAATATACTTCGTATAAGATATTGTATTCAAAAATTTAATATCAGTGGGATCATTATCAGTGATCCTATGACCACTTAAAGTGACCATTTTATATCGGATCATTATTATCATTATTATTTTGTAACGAATATTTTTTTGCATATTTTATCTACTTTTCACACAAAAAAAAAACTTATAACTTTTTATGTATAAATAGTTTTTAATTATTAGCAGGACGGGGACGAAGCTCAGAATAGATCTCGCCTAGGGCCGAAACTTCAATAATATACGGAGTATATAATTAGATATAATTACATACTCTAATTATAAACCTAGGAGAGGCTCATTTAAAAATTAAAACCAAAACCTTATACAGAATAAATAGTATAAGCTGACAAGGCATCAGTATATAAATTCTCAATATAAAATAACTATATGAAATCAGTACCATCAAAAACCATATAGCACTCAACTTCCTTTATAATCTGTATAATACATTTATATACTACAACCATATAGCACTCAACTTCCTTTATAATCTGTATAATACATCTATATACTACCAAAATGGTATTAATAAGAAGGGTGTCTTCCATTTTACATACGCTTATTGTATAAATGGTATTAATAAGAAGGGTGTCTTCCATTTTACATACGCTTATTGTATACATTTTTAACTCGATGATTAACAAAAAAACGAAGTACTTATATGCAAAAATTGTAAACTAGATCATTGGCAGATAAATATTTCTAGATTTTAATGCAAGAGAGAAAAATGATAAGTATAATTTAGGATTACCTTCAACTAATGATTTACGCTTTTAATATAGCATTCGTTCTCACCATGTGTATCAATGGACATTTAAACTTTTTTTACGTAAATTTCCGTGATTTATACATTGGGAGACTTAGGATAAATTATAAAGGAACAATTTTACTTTGTGATTGACTCAATAATATCAAGTATGTCAATTAGACAGAATAAATAAGGCAATAATAAGGGTGAGCAATAGTTATGGAATAATGAAAGTTGTTTCCATAGTGAAAGAATGTTTAACGTAGAAGGAGGGAAAGTGTTAGTATTCACAGTAAGATTTTATCCCTAAGAAAAAAATTTGCTCTTCTTATCTACCAAGTACATAATATAAAAGTTGGGTTTTTTAAAGAATTCATATTGGTTGTTGGCTTTTTTTCTTTTTCTTTTTTTTCTTATGTGGGGTCCCCCATGATGTCTAAAGAATTAATTAAGACTCTTGCTACTATACTTCTCATCTCTTCATTATTATTCCTTTTTATATATACTTACATTAAAAAACATACATTATACATCAAATGATTTTCGAAAAAAAAACGAAATAAAATTGCAAAAAAAAAAAATGATTCAAAGAAAAATTTCAAGGATCAGATGATATTATCAATCCATCATTCACTTTATGTACAAACGTGGAAATCTTGAGAACATTAACAAAGTATAATCTTTGAAATACGTTGAATACAATTTAATTGGACTAATTATTGCAGAAAATGGAAAAAAATATCTCTCTTTAGAAAATTAACAAAGCGAAAGCATCCCCCTTATACTAAAAGAATAAGGGTTTCTTAAAATTTTCCCGCCTAAATGACTTGCTATAAATATGTTTTATTATAAATTACTCCCTCCGTACCAGACCAAAGGTAACACTTACTATAAACGGACGTACCACACCAAAGGTAACATTCCTTATTTGGCCCACAATATTACCAAGTTATCCTTATACCTATTTGATATTTACACAAAATGCCATTACATACCACACCTATCAACCCACAATTAAACCCACAATTACATACCCCACCTATTTTTTCCCTCTTTACCCTTACTTTTTCCACTTTTTCTTAAATACTTCACTTTTCCCTACGTTACCTTTGGTGTGGTACGGAGGGAGTATATCATATATACAACTGAGACAATTATTCTATGCAATAGATAATTTTATTCCGTTTAGGGTAATATTTTTTCAATTTGTATGAACATATTGAAACGATTTTTTAATTTTGTTACATAAATGAAATTGCACTAATTAAAGATATTATGTGATAGAAATATTTCATTATTATTATTTTTTGAAACTAAACATGATGGCCACGAACATTTTTTTAGAAAATACGTTCTAATTAATTCTATTATTCTGTCTTTTGAAACAAACGTATTCGAAGTTGAGAGTATTAATAGATTATTTTTGTTTTTTACTTCTAAAAGGAAAAACATACGAATAATATATGGTTTCTTACCGTTTAACTTAATATCTATCTCTGCTCCATGCTATGTGAACATTTAAACTTTGGTTAATTTTTAATTTTTTTTAATTTAACATATACATAAATATATTTATTACAACACATATCCTTTCATTTTTCAGCTTTTCAAAAACACTCCTACTCGAGCTACCCGGCTAACACTGGTGTTTTGAAGAAGCCCTTCATTTGAAAAGAAAAACCAACACCCGATCTATGGTGTAAAATATTTTTTTTATTCTTTATCTGATTGTATTTCCAATGTCATTCTTTCACGTTTATATTACACCTTTAGTGAACATAATGATACAATAACAATATTTTTTTAAAATAAAGTTACTTATGCGGAGTATAAGTGTTGAACCTCCTCTTTTCTACCCTCTTAATAATCTATTTCTTAATTAATTTTCAAATGGAGTTTTTATAGTGGTTAAAATTTTAAATTCTCTAATATCTTTATCTAAAAGTAAATTTCATAATTAAATTTCAAATGGAGTTATTACTGTAATACTCCGTATTTATAAGTCTTGGGGTACTCTATCGAGTAGCCCTTACTCTGTCGAGTAAGGGTAAGTTGCGAGATAAAATAGTTTCTGACCTGTTGGGTACTCGATCGAGTAGCTAGGATACTCGATCGAGTAAGGGGGTACTCGATCGAGTACCTCGGGTACTCGATCGAGTAGCCGGTTTTACGGGGAGTTTTCTCGGGTTTTGTTAATTACGCGATTAAGATATATAATCTTTCCGTCATCATTCTAAACACTTTTACAAAAACCTAATTTACTGTTAAAGAGAGAAAGCAAGTTCATTCATCTTCCTAATCGCATAATTAGCAAAACCCGAGAAAACTCCCCGTAAAACCGGCTACTCGATCGAGTACCCGAGGTACTCGATCGAGTACCCCCTTACTCGATCGAGTATCCTAGCTACTCGATCGAGTACCCAACAGGTCAGAAACTATTTTATCTCGCAACTTACCCTTACTCGACAGAGTAAGGGCTACTCGATAGAGTACCCCAAGACTTATAAATACGGAGTATTACAGTCTTCCCTCCTTAAAAGGAACTTCGTCCCCGAAGTTCAACCCATACATAAAAAAACAACCATACTGACTCGACCAAGACACAACAACTTAGCTAGGGACTCAAGAACTCGACCGAACATAGAACATGAACTCTTAACACCCACTCTACCAACTATGTTTACTTCCACAACATGACTCACTATATCGTATCTACCACATATATATCTCTCACGACACCAACTCCATACATAACCAACTACCATCCTCTAATGCTGCTAGCTCCATAATATCATCAACTATCACATCCAATACCAAGACACTCATAGACATCAAACGGAATGTTACATTTCGCATAATTAGCAATTCCCGGAGTTTGGAAGGTCAGTTCTCGTCGTTGGTTATACCGTTGAGTTCCTTGCGTCGAGGGTAAGATCTATGTACCCTTTTTGTTGTCTTTCCTTTGATTTGGTTAAACCCTAATTTAGAGATTTGGGGGTTTTATGTGTAGTATGTGATTTGGTAGCCCTTATGTGTTGTATGATAGGAGGAGGGTTCATAGAAGAGGCTTTTTGACTCAGCAGTAGAGACCGTCTGATTGTGTGCATATCAGGTAGGATTTCCTACTCAGTATTAGTCCCATAATGGGATGATTGTTGATGTGTTGAGATTGATTGTTTAATATCGTAATTGTGTTGTGACGATGGTTGATTGTGATTATTGATTAATATCGTAATTGTGTTGTGACGGTTGTGATTGTGATTGTTGTCTCTGGTTCTCGAGATGCGTTCTCGGCTGAGTGGAGTCACTTGCGGGAGTGGCTTCACGCCCTAGTTTCGCCCTTCGTGGAACCCGCCACGGAAGGGGATGTGCACATTAATGGGACAGGGTTATCGCTCGTATGATGAGCGGGGCTTAGGTGGGAACGGCTGCGGTCCCCCATCGCAGGGTGGTCCAAAGGACGATCGATGAGACGATGGGAGTTGGTGGTGTGTGTGTGTGTGTGTGTGTGTGACAGTTCACCGTGTCTTTTATCTTATTGTTGATATATGTATTGAATTGTGTGATTAGTCATGACCCGTTTAAATGTTTTAAAAACCGTGGTGATCCATTCGGGGGTGGTGAGCGATTATTGAGCGTGTGATATGACGCGTATGGATAGGTTGGATGAGTCATCACGTGGCGGTTAGAAGTCTTCCGGCGTGTCGACGAAGTCTAGTAGCTTTGATAGTTTAGCTGTAGACCGTATGAGAACCTTGTAATTCCTTTAATTAGTTTTGGGTTTGAACATGTAATCACTTAATCTATAATTACTTTAAAAGTACGTTTCTTTATTGTCTTATGATATTCAGACCTCGGCAACCGAGATGGTAGTATCCTTATACCCGAGTGGTCCTGGTAAGGCACTTGGAGTATGGGGGTGTTACAAATGGTATCGAGCGACGATTTTGGAACTCAGTAACTAATGAACATAATGAACATAGGGAGTCTAATAAAATGAACCTGGTGTATGTGTAATGGGAGCCCCACCTGATGCTAGGTTTTGGGTGAGTAGGCGCCCTCACTTCAAAATCTTGGCCCCATGATACTTAAGCCGATCCACATGGTATGGGAACGTGGAGTCCGTGTGTATATGTGCGACGTGTATGTTAATTGTGTTGTATATGGTTTGTTGAAAGCATGTTGCATGATAGTTGGTAGACATGTTGGTTGGGATCGTTGGAAAAGTATATGAGAATGATGAATGATATGGTAGAAAAAGAAAGTAGTTCGTATATGATGATGTGTGATGAAGTGGATTTGTAATGTTGTTGTATTAGCAACATGGAAATAGGATTTGTAGTGTATGGGTGTGGTTTGTGTTATGAAAAGTTATGAAAATTTAAAACATGCGGGTAATACATGATTGAAAGTTGAATGTTATATGAGCATGATAGATGGTAATGTTTGACTTTTGGTAAGTAGTAACATGAAGAATAGAGGTTCAATGATATGTGTTTTATATAACGAATTGGATGAAAAGCATGATGGTTGTTTATAACGTGGCACTTGATAACACGAAGTAGATTATTTTGTTAATTGTATGAGAAGTCGCGCAGATTTGAATGCGTAGTTGTAATCATAATGTTGAAATAATAATGAATGCATAGTACGTTAGGGTATGTGAGATAACATTCGGGTAGTATTCACGAGTCTGCATGACGCGATCGAGTGGGTTTGATTCGATCGAGTGGGTATTTGTCGTTATTTTGACCAGAATCGTGTTTTGGGCACTCGATCGAGTACCTCGGGCACTCGATCGAGTATTTGGTCACTCGATCGAGTAGCCGGGCTACTCGGTCGAGTAAGTCGAGATCGAAGGTCTGTTTGGGTTAAGTCGGGGCACTCGATCGAGCATGTTGGGCACTCGATCGAGTAGCCTCAACTCGATCGAGTAGGTTCTGGTACTCGATCGAGTGGGGTCTGTACAGGTCATATACGTATTTCGGGTCATATGTTTGTCTTTTGACATTCGTTGCATATTATGTTTAATTCAAAGGTGTTGTATTACTTCTTTATGCATTGTTTTACGTATGTGTAGGTCCTGAAGCGTAAGTTACCCAATCTTTTGATGTAAAGAGTGGCACTATGATGAGTAAAAGTTCGGTGGGGAGAACATAAGTTATATGTGATTATGGTAGATGGTGGAAAAAAAAAAGAAAAAAGAAAAGGGAGATTGGTATAGTTTATTGAGGCATGGCGCACGTTTTGCGAGACGGGATGAGTGATATGATTGTGTGTTGAGTAACGTAAAAATAAGTGAATATAGACAAGGGATGATGTGAGTATAATAAACGTGAGAATGAAAAGATTGAAAGTAAGAATGTGGATAGTGGCAGCTTGAGATGTGTAAAGAGTTAAGGAGGGAAATGGTTAGGAGTCGTGTGGGTTATGGATTTAGATAGTGAAAGTTCGTTTAAAGGGGTTGAGAAGAGTAATATATAGTGAACTTTGTGGAGACATGTCGCGAGGTGTAGTTGTAGACAGTGAGTGAGTTTGGGAGGTTTATTAAAAGATGAAACTACTGTGTGAGTTCCTTGGGTAATTAACGGTATTAAATGAATTCTGATTTCTAGAGATGTAAACAGGGAGATGCAATTGTTTGAACATTAAACGTTGGTTCTATGGATAGATTAGTGGCAAGTATGAGTGATAGCATAATAAGAGAAGATCCATGGGAAGAAAGAGTGAGATGATGTCGGTAGAAAATAATGGAACTGAGTTTTGGAGCAACGAAGGGGTGACCAGATTTCTAAAGAGTTAGCTAGAAGGAATAAGGAGTTGAACTATTAATTGGTATTATTGAGTGTAAAGAGAAAAGAAGGATAAAAGTAAGCTGAGGAAAATGTTCACCGGAGCTATGTGATATAAAGGTAAGGAATCATCGAAATGTGTGATAGTATCACAAGGATGTTAGCTAAAGGTTATATAGGAGTTTCAGAACAACATGATTGGTAACGAGTTTCGAGGAATTAAGGGAGTAAGTAGTTGGTGGAGTATTGGCACGATACGAGATATTTGGTGGAGAGTTGGATGACAATACAAATAAGATAGCATTGGGAATAATATGGAGGTAATTTTGTGGATGGGTTTGATGTTCGTTATTTGCAATATTAACCAAAAATAGGAGAAAAAAACCATGTTATTTTGATATGAGTGTAAGAGATTTTATATACGAGCAGCGGTGGCATTGTGGTGTTATCACTAATGGTTAAGAGTGATGGAATATTAGAAAGGTAACAATTCTAAAGAGGTTGATTTGGTAGGGACCTGATTGTTGTGTATGATTGTGAGAAGGTATAAGATGTGGTTAGATGAGGCGGACGCTATTAGTTGAATAGTGAAGGTGTGATTATATTTGGCAGGAAGTGATGGTTGTGCGAATGGGGGAATATGTTATGAGGGGCATATGAGTTAAACTCGGGCGGCAGGTAACCTTTTTCGAGTGGTGACTTACGTGGTCAGGATTGACTAGTTGGTTGTGATTACGGGTCTATGATATGTGTAAATGTTTGTGTGAGGTTCTGACCTCACAAGAAGTGGTATGGTGTGATAATTATAAAGTTGTTTTATGAATGTTTTGTAATATATATGTTGGACACGGTAATTTAATTGAATGATATCCAAAAAAAAAAAAAAAAAGTAATAACTTGATTAATTTGACATGGCTAGTTATAATTTTATGTGTATTGATAACACATGTGTATTCCGGGAAATGGTAGAGATGATGTTCATGAGATGCTTATCTGTTTATCCATATAATATGTTGCGTGGTAATTTAATAAAGTGGATTTGAGTAAGTTTTCTTGTCTGAGAAGTTATGCTCAGTCAGTATTTATGGGAATTGTATGCAGTTGTGATGTCTATCGGTGTGGTTGTGGTGCCTCGGGTGGTGATCCGGGCACGGTACATAGTGCTGTGATGCGGGTATTTTCGCACTACGGTGTGGCTGTTGGTGGCGGTGTTGTGATGCCGTCACCGGTTGAGGTGGAGTAGGCGGGATGATTATGATTCGGGTTTCGAAAGTACATACCAGTTATACATAGATTGTTGTTTTGTTTGATGTTGCTCTCTGCGAGTGTCAGTTTGTGCTGATAGACAGTTGTCTTGCTTATTCATGTTTTCTTTACCAGGTTAAGTTGGGAATGAGGTAGAGTATGATGTGAAATAGGGTTGTATATGTTTCGTTGTTGTCATGGGATAGTGATAATCTGTTGATGGGACACGGTTGTGAGAGATTGTTACGGTAATTTTGATCTTGTTTTCAGATGAGACATCGGTAGACATGGTAATGGAAAATGATTTGTGGAACATGTGTTGTAATGATCTGAAAGCGGCAGGTAGTTCATAACCTTTTGTTGAGACAGTGAGTGTAGGGTGTTGGGGGAATTAGTGTCATGTTAAGTTGTGTATGAGTTTTGCGGTAATGAAAGAAAGAACTTGAGGATCTAGTGTGCGTGTACGTAACGAGTGCGGATCGTGAGTTATGCTTCTGGGAGATAAGTGCCTTACATAGAGAGGTATGTTGTTTGGCAGTAATAATGAAGAGTGGGTATGGTGATTTGCTACGAGTTTATGGTATAGGTTAGGTGCTTGCTTAGAATGAGTTGAGGAATGGGAAATGTTTATGTATGGGAGCCTTGGATATAAGAATGGTGAGTGTTTGGTTTATAGACGGTTATCTTTGACATATGGTGGTACAGAGAGTAATGAGATATAGATATGGTTTGGTATTAGTGAGTTACGAGGACGTAACATTTGTCTTAAGAGGAGTAGGATGCGATAAAACAGATTTTTATGGGTGTGCATATGGTAATATATTCGGAAGTTGAGTCTTGATGTAGAACCAAAGATCGATTCGTGTTGTGGGTGATTTTATTAAAGGTCATGACTGTGCTTGTAGTAGCGTGATGTTTAGGAGTGTGAGAATATTTCGCTAGTATTGACAGTTGGATGATGAGGTTACGAGTGTGAGTAAACTTAGAGGACGAAGTTTCTTTTAAGGGTGGTAGAATGTAACATTCCGTTTGATGTCTATGAGTGTCTTGGTATTGGATGTGATAGTTGATGATATTATGGAGCTAGCAGCATTAGAGGATGGTAGTTGGTTATGTATGGAGTTGGTGTCGTGAGAGATATATATGTGGTAGATACGATATAGTGAGTCATGTTGTGGAAGTAAACATAGTTGGTAGAGTGGGTGTTAAGAGTTCATGTTCTATGTTCGGTCGAGTTCTTGAGTCCCTAGCTAAGTTGTTGTGTCTTGGTCGAGTCAGTATGGTTGTTTTTTTATGTATGGGTTGAACTTCGGGGACGAAGTTCCTTTTAAGGAGGGAAGACTGTAATACTCCGTATTTATAAGTCTTGGGGTACTCTATCGAGTAGCCCTTACTCTGTCGAGTAAGGGTAAGTTGCGAGATAAAATAGTTTCTGACCTGTTGGGTACTCGATCGAGTAGCTAGGATACTCGATCGAGTAAGGGGGTACTCGATCGAGTATCTCGGGTACTCGATCGAGTAGCCGGTTTTACGGGGAGTTTTCTCGGGTTTTGTTAATTACGCGATTAAGATATATAATCTTTCCGTCATCATTCTAAACACTTTTACAAAAACCTAATTTACTGTTAAAGAGAGAAAGCAAGTTCATTCATCTTCCTAATCGCATAATTAGCAATTCCCGGAGTTTGGAAGGTCAGTTCTCGTCGTTGGTTATACCGTTGAGTTCCTTGCGTCGAGGGTAAGATCTATGTACCCTTTTTGTTGTCTTTCCTTTGATTTGGTTAAACCCTAATTTAGAGATTTGGGGGTTTTATGTGTAGTATGTGATTTGGTAGCCCTTATGTGTTGTATGATAGGAGGAGGGTTCATAGAAGAGGCTTTTTGACTCAGCAGTAGAGACCGTCTGATTGTGTGCATATCAGGTAGGATTTCCTACTCAGTATTAGTCCCATAATGGGATGATTGTTGATGTGTTGAGATTGATTGTTTAATATCGTAATTGTGTTGTGACGATGGTTGATTGTGATTATTGATTAATATCGTAATTGTGTTGTGACGGTTGTGATTGTGATTGTTGTCTCTGGTTCTCGAGATGCGTTCTCGGCTGAGTGGAGTCACTTGCGGGAGTGGCTTCACGCCCTAGTTTCGCCCTTCGTGGAACCCGCCACGGAAGGGGATGTGCACATTAATGGGACAGGGTTATCGCTCGTATGATGAGCGGGGCTTAGGTGGGAACGGCCGCGGTCCCCCACTCGGCGGGCGGTCCAGTGGACGATCGATATTGAGACGATGGGAGTTGGTGGTGTGTGTGTGTGTGTGTGTGTGTGACAAGTTCAATTGTCTGTTTATCTTATTGTTGATATATGTATTGAATTGTGTGATTAGTACGACCCCGTTTAAATGTTTTAAAAATCTGTGGTGATCCATTCGGGGGTGGTGAGCGAGTTATTGAGCGGAGGTGTGATATGACGCGTATGGATAGCTGGATGAGTCATCACGTGGCGGTTAGAAGTCTTCCATTTGTGTCGGACGAAGTCTAGTAGCTTTGATAGTTTAGTCAGTAGACCGTATGAGAACCTTGTAATTCCTTTAATTAGTTTTGGGTTTGAACATGTAATCACTTAATCTATAATTACTTTAAAAGTACGTTTCTTTATTGTCTTATGATATTCAGTACCTCGGGCAACCGAGATGGTAGTATCCTTATACCTGAGTGGTCCTGGTAAGGCACTTGGAGTATGGGGGTGTTACAATTACAGTGGTAAAATCGTTAAATTCTCAAATATCCCTATCTAAAAAACCACGCATTTGCGCGGGATCTATACTAGTTTAAAGTAAATATTTTGAAAAAAAATATTAGAGGACTTTAATTAGCGAAAACAAATTGGAACTAAGAAGTCACAAACACACTAAAATTATCATTAATCCCAGAAAATATTACAAATCGACATCAACAACATGCATGTACTCTTACCGAATTGATGAGTCGAGCAAACTGAAGAAAACATTTAACATTATCACATCGAACACTTAATCAAATATGAAAATATTCAACTTCATATCAACAAATTTTCAGATTCACTTGATCGAATATTTTTTAGCTAAGGATTTTGATAATTATTTTGAATATATAAGATGAATTAATTGACAGGCTGAAAATTTAAATCTGTGAAAGAAGGTAAAAAACAAAAAATAAAATAAAAAAATAAGAGAGATAGCATGAGAGTGATGGTAAGCTAGGTGAAATATAAAAGTAACTAGGTTAATTAATTATGTTTGCAAAAATATAATAGTAGTCCGTATTTGTCTCTTTCGAAGTACTAGGAGTATATGATTTGGTTATGAACCCAATTATATATGCTTCTATAATACGGAGTATCATCCTACTATTTTCTTGGATCGTATATGAGCTATTTTAGGATAACTTAATACAGAGTATTTTATTTGCGTTAACAAGTTGATATGTTCTCATATACATTTATCATAAACGGTGTATTGTATTTGAGCCATTTGAGGATATCTTAATACGGAGTATTTTATTTGCGTTAACAAAGTTGATATGTTCCCATATATATTTATCATAAACGATGTATCGTATTTGAGCCATTTAAGGATAACTTAATACGGAGTATTTTATTTGCGTTAACAAGTTGATATGTTCTTATATACATATATCGTAAACGGTTGTAACATAGTTCTATCTATAGTAGCAGTTTAATGATAATCGTAATTAAATTATTTCATATTGCTTTCGTCTCGGTAAATTATTTACCTTTAGTTTTAATACAAAAGCCAACGAAAGTCGAAAGGGAAGGGTAGTAATAGAGTCAAATTATAAATTACTTAACTAAAATTCGTATTTATGTAGTGTCTAATACTATTGAAAGGGTTTTATAATTAATAATGATCGAATAATTTTAATAAACGAGATCACACTTAGGCTGATAATTAATAGTTATAAAAAATTGGACCGACCAAATAGACACTTTAATAAACATATTATAATGGAATTTAAATGTAAATGGTCAGCCATATATGTGTAGTCTTGATAAATGGGTATTTTTATATTTTTTCATTATATGTGAGCGTGAGCCTACCCCAATTACTTTCACCGCCATAGGTTCATAAAAAGTAATGTATATCCTAAATAAAATATTTAGCATAGTGAGTACACATTTTAAATTCTAAACTATTTAACTCCTATATCCAATGGTAGCGCCTGCTACTACGACAATACGACCCGTGCATTTTTTGCACGGGTTTAAAACTAGTTTTTAGAAAATTGCACTTATTTTCTATGCCCGCCCGGGCCATGGCCAGGCTTGAGCTTCGTCACTGGCAGGACCCCATTAAGAAATTTTTCTGGATCCGCCACTGACTCCATAGAAATACAACCGACTTATAAGAGTTGTAATCAAGTGTGAGCGACATAGACAACCCCCTCACAGACTTATCTAGTTATGTACTTAGCATCTCAGCTATCGGTTGTACTTGTCAAAGCTAGTTGTTCTTTAACGCTGTCTAGATAGCGAACAATATAAGGAATCACTGGATTCGATTATACGAGTCCTATAAGTATCGGTTGCGACATCGGTTGCAGTGAATGAGGTCACTATTGATCGTGGGATCTCGTCATATCTCACTAACTTAGAATGCAATTGTGACAATACCTTTGTGACTTGTATGTGTTCAAGGTGATGGCTTGATATTATCCACCACTTCTGGCGTGCATTCACCGTCTACCAAACCCTAACCACGTTCTCCCTGCAACGGTCGAATATCAAACTAGGCATCAAAGTTAACATCAGTAACCGTAAAAACATCGACATTTTCAACCCGAGTTTCGCAATTCTTGCACAATTAAGAGGGTCTTTTGCTCTTTGAATATAATAAGCCAACCAATGTAGAAATTGAGTCTAAATATTTTCATTTTCCATTACGTAAATGTGTATTTGTTTCATCTTTTTGTTGTACTCATAATGTCAACGAAATATACAAAATATGATTCCACAATCCACATTATTATTATATTTTTTCTTATATATTGCAAAATAATTCCAAAGAAAACCATATACTTTGAAGTGAACTTAAAGCACTAAAAAATCCAAAGAAATTTATTTAAAAAAGGAAAAAATAATTGAAGGACAAATTCGAAAGAACGCTTTTCTTAATGGTGTGTGTACATAAATTTGTTAATATATATACTTCATCTTTCGTATAAAGTATGGAGCATGAATAGGTAATCTCGATGATATTTCATATTAAAGTTAGAGATGTTCATTTTTAGTCCTATCTTTATTTATTTGCTTTATTCTATAAAACTATTACATTTACCGAGTTGTTTCTGTAATTAGGTACGATATAAATATAGTAAGAGATGTATACAATATTGCAATCTGCGACAACAACCAAGTAGACCTCTTATTCGATTCGTCATAATCGTTCCAATGATAGAGAACAACTTATATATTCGGCACAATTTTCAGCAAATGAGTGTAGTGAACAAAACTCATAATCCAAATAGATGAATATTTTGTACACAGAAAACCACAAATTAAACCATATCATTGAATTGCTGCCTCATAATTTTCTTCTATATACAGTGAATGCTTTTAATAAATTTCGTATATAAATAAATTTTTAGTGTTTCCCATATGTTCTCCACCACAAAATAAACCTGTGTTACTATTATAAGTAGTACTTCTTAATATTGAGTGAACACAATTTATATGTTTAGATGGTTTTATACCATGAAACGGTTTATTTTTGCAGAAAAAATATTCGTCTATTGCTAACGAATGAGTTGTTTTTTTTTATATGTCTCACATATGAGACCGCCTTATCCAATTATTATAATTGTATTAAATGAGTGTTTCAATTTAAAAAATAATTATCCCATATTGTATAATAGTCACACAATAATTATTACTCTCTCCGTCTCAATCATTTGTTTGCCTTTAATTAAAATACTCCTATAAAAAATGAAAAAGGTAAACAATTAAATGGGTCGAAGGGAGTATATTTTACTATACAAGCTAAGTGATTTAAGTCCTTATAAATTTGTCAATGCATGACTGTAATTTGGCAAGTTTTTAATTTTTTTTATAATTATCATCATATAAATGCAAAAAGTAGGGGAGCATGAAACTAGGAGGCATGTTACTTATGCCATTGCTTTATTTTATTTTCCTTTACACCCAGGGGCGAAGCTAGAGGGTAGCAAGGGGTAGCCGCTGCTACCCCAAGCCTAGAAATACCGAGGAAGAAGACGACTTCCTGCTACCCCAATTCTACTGACTTTAAGAAATGAATAAATTAAACTAACATCACAATATTTACTGCAAGTATGTAGGTGTGCAAGTGGTAAAGTGATTTGTCCACCATCTAAGTTGTCTGTGTTCAAATCCCCTTAAAAGCATTTTTTTTACTCCTTTATTTCAAATGATGTGCCTAACGCCCTAACCTAATAATGGTACTTATTAGTAGTTAGTACTTACCATATGCTAATAGACGTATACTCCCCCGTCTCAATAAATTATTTACAATTTTATTCATTTGTGAAAAATATTATAATAAAACGTAAGTATATAATTAGCTTGAATGAGGAAGTATTACATAAATATTTCCTTATAATTACTTGTACATGTTACAAGTTTTTGTTACAAAATATAAATTAGTGAATATTGTTAACGTTTTTGTTAGTTACGCTTTAATAGTTACACAAACTGTTCACATAAATTAAATTTTGGAAGTGTTAACCTTTAAAGATATGAGCATGATCATTAACGACGCACAACAATATTCCTGAAAACATTTTAGCTTATTCCGAAACTCAAACGTGCGATCGTTAAATCACAAATGAGCCATTAGCTAAAAAAATTCCCTCCGTACATATTTTGATATTTGCGCTTATTTTAATAGGTACAAAATTTAGGAAATTTTCGCTACCCCATATTTTAGATCCTGGCTTCGCCCCTGTTTACACCAGTTAGTGAGCACCAGTTAGTGAGGTCGTGGGTACAATGAGAGATTAAAGTGTGTAATTTGCATGCAATGTTTTTGCCTCTAATACATTTACAGGATATAAAATGTTATTGGATAAATGTCTACGAACGAGTCAATACTTATACAAAAAGAAATACAACAAGATTTTTGAAACAAAATGTAACACCCCGGTTTATGAAGGAGCCTTTGGCAAGACATTCCCCAATAAACCGGACTGTTACCATCTCGGTTTCCCGAGGTAGTGAATAACAAAGTACAACAAAACCAAAGTACTTTAAATTAAAACTTAACGATTACGTGTTTATTACAAATTATCCAACTAATACTTAATATAAGATAAATACAACCCGCAGGGGAAAATAAATTAAGTGATAAAATCTTCTATGTGATCTAGACTTCTAGGTAGACTGGCCAAGTCCTCACGCATCCCATAGCTCCCAAGTCAGCTAATCTTTAGTACCTGTCAAATCTGCTCCCCATTATGGTTCATCACAGGTGTCCACGAATACACAGGGTCAACCACGAGGTTGAGTAGGGAAAACAATGAAACAATAAACATGATATGCATGCTCCTCCGTCACCTCCATCTCCATCTCAACTCATATCTCATCTCATACCCCGGACAACCCAGCCATACCGATCCCCGGTAGACTATATATATATCGACCGTAGCCGATCTGCCAGCTCGCAGCTGAGGACACCACGGCAAGTCCTGCAGAACCCGCCTGGGCCTTATCACAACATCACATCGTATCCCAACATCGTCACCACCACATCCTCCTCCGACTCCAATGCATATGAAATGCTCAACAGTAATTAATGCAATGCAGTATGTATATAAATCACTGAACTGATAAACCATAAAGTCATGCCAGTTACCCGATGTTGTGATATCATACTCAATACGATAAATTCAGTCAATCACTTCCCGTATATAAATCATAACGTAAGTCAACAACCAGAAATCAAGTCAACACAACTCAACAACGACGATAATAAGACAAGTGTATTTCCCTACCTTAAAGTGCCAAAGAAATCCAATTAAGCGATTAAGCGGTCAATGGACAGATGTCCAATAATATTCCATCTCAAAATCGTTCTCTGAAAGATAAATAATGATAACAATTACTTAACTATTCCCGTTCCCAACATAGAGGGTTATTAATGATAGGACTTCCTAAAAATGGAAACTTTCCCGATATAGTAACTTTTCTCTTTTAACCAACCCGACTCAAAACCCGACTTGAATTATTTAACCTGGTTCGGAATTAATTTAAATAACCGATATGATAATTTAAAAGATTAAACGAATTATTCGATTAAGAAAACCCGAATCAAATATTGGACAACTCAACAATCCCGACTCAAAACCGTCTCTGAACATTTTAAATAACTCGGGAGTTAAATTAAATAACTAATTTAGATGACTCGGAATTAAATTAAATAACCATTTTAATGAATTAAACGATTTAAGGAAAAACCCGAGTCACACAAACAATTCAAACAACCCGTCTTTAATTATTTACTTAACTCGGGAATTAAGTTAATTAATTTAGAATACGACCCGATACGAAATATAACGATTAAATGATGAAAAATCCGTTTAAAAACCAAAACAGCCCGCACCCCTTCACACGCGCACACACACCGCCACAAGCCACCTCACCACCGCGACAACCACCTGACCCAACACCCACTCGACCTCACCACCCACGACCACCACCAGCCTGGTCGATCGCCACCCGGCGAGTCGAACCAGTGGCGCAATCTGGCCGGTTCATCGCCGTGCCTCCCCAAATGTACCTGTTCTCTCCTTTACCACCACCGCACTCTACACCCATAACCACCGTCAACCACCACAGCCCCACTCGCCGTCAACCCACGAACCAAGACACGGTGACGCCCCGTTTCGACCTCCCCCGAGTCAACGGTGGCGCCACCCCAAATCCCAACCATAAAACTCGCTTTGAAAACTCATATTATAACCCGTTTGGCCACCCCCATCGATGCCGCCTTTCTCCCCCCTACAACCACCTAGGACCACCCTAACCACCACCACTACACTCGCCACTCATCACCCATTTCCCCTACCCCGACACCAATCAACATTAACACCTCTATAAGACACGAAACCATGACCAACATCTCGACGGAAAACAAAAAGAGGAGGAGGTCTTTGAACCTTACCTTTTTCCGCCACCATAACAGCCACCACGGCCGCCTAAGAACGTCGACGACCACCCCTAGCCCTTCCTTGCTGCACCGTGACCACCCATGCTCTCTCTCTCTCTCTCGTTTTGCGTGAAAGCCGAGATCTAAGCTGAAGAAAGGAGGGAGGCGGGTTGAGGGAATGTGAGGCGGGTTGTGTTAGGGTAGAATTAGGTTAAACTTAGGTTAAAATTAGGTTATATGGTAAATGGGTAAATGGGTTATAACATTGGGTAAATGGGTAAATGGGTTATAACATCTTGACCCAAAAATGCCACCTAAAACTATAAACCCGACTCGTCTTACAATATGAATCAATTTATTACTTTTACGATACTACTAAATAATATCTCGCTCAAATAAAATACGGGGTATTACACAAAATATACTCCCTCCATTCAACTCTACATGGCACTTATACTTTTAGCACAAGTTTTAAGAAAGCAATAAAGAATTGATAAAAAGTACACTTGCTTTATGAAACTCAGCTTTATTAGGAGAAATCTAGCTGGGATTAAGAAAACAATTAGGGACTAAATTTCCCCCAAAAAATTACAAAATTTTAAAAACCCTACCAATTGGTGTGTTTTTAGACTTTTCCCTCCAAACCAATCAACTCACAAGTACAAATGAAAAACACCTACCCTAAGTAAGTTCTCATCCTTCATAACACCTCAAAACAAGCAACACCTCCATAAACTTCAGTCATTTCAGTCCAAAAAAATGAAGAGTTGCAAAATTACAGTCCTTCATAAATTACAGCCCTTCATAAATTACAGTCCTTCATAAATTACAGTCCACAAAAGTCGATAAAATTACAGTCCATCGAAAATATTATTACAAGAAAGTCTCTGAAAATTACAATAAAATTACAGTCCTACCAACATTACATAATCCTCAACCAAAAATGGGAGCCAAGTGTCTCTCTGAAAAATCCAGGTTAGAAGTTGCCATCTTTTTGCTTCAGAAATCAAAACAAGGCAAGCTCACCCGTGGTGATATGAAGGAAGTAGGCGATGATACGGTGTAAAGGTTAAAACAATTTCTAAGATTTGGAAAATTGCAAAAATACCAAGAGAAGTAGGTCAAGCATTAGATGTGAAGAGCAAGAGAATGGGTAACACGAATAGGAAAAGAATACTACCACCTATTGAGCATATTAAAACATTGGAATGGGGTCAAAGAGACACCATGGAAAGAGTCTCCAAAAACACAGGAGTAAGTGTTGGGACAGTTCACACTTGGGTATTCAAAGGTTTATTAAAACCACATTCAAGCCCACTGCATCCTCACCTCACTGATGCAAACAAGTTCCATAGGTTAAAGCATGCTTTGAAGTGCTTAATAGTTGAACATGTTCAAGCAGATTTTTTAGATCTTAATGCAATGTCAATCACAAAAATTAAATTTGCAGAAATGAGTCATATAATCCACATGGATGAGAAGTGGTTTTACATTAGTTATGATGGTCATAAATTTTATATGGTTGAAGGGGAAGAGGTACCATATAGGAGTTGTCAATCCAAGAGGTATATCACAAAGGTAATGTTTATGTGTGCAGTATGTAGGCCTATATATTCAGAGGATGGAGAGTTGCTATTTGATGGGAAAATTGGAATGTTCCCTTTCACAAAACAACCAGCAGCAGCAAGGGCAAGTAGAAACAGGCTAAGGGGTACAATGGAGACGAAGCCTATTGATTCAATTACAAAGCAAGTAACAAGGGAATGCATCATAGAACAAGTTATACCAGCTATCAAGACTAAATGGCCTGAAGGAGCAAGTAAAAACATTTTCATTCAACAAGATAATGCAAGGCCTCACATAAAGAACAATGATCAAGCATTCATGGCTGTTGCAAACTCAGAAAGCTTCAATATTCAGTTAACTTTTCAACCTCCTAACTCACCAGATTTAAATGTTAATGACCTTGGGTATTTTAGGGCTTTACAGCCATTAAAATCCCAACAAGCAGCCAAATCAGTTGATGAATTGGTCAATTCAGTCATGCAAGCATATGTTGATTATGATCACACAAAACTCAACAAGGTTTTCCTAACACTTCAGGCAGTTATGGTTGAGATTATGAAAACCAAGGGTCATAATGACTTTGCAATCCCCCACACGGGTAAGGATCATCTAACTGCCCTTGGCATATTACCAAGAAATTTGGAGGTCAATGAAGAATTGGTCAGAGAATGTATTGGGTATTTAGAAGGAATAGGTCAAACAGAAGGTCTAGAGTACTTGATGGGGAAATTAGGATACAATGTTCAACCATTAGTAGTTTAGAATATTAAGCAACATTATTAAGGATACAATGTTCAAGTATTTTGAAATTTGTTTATAGTATAAACATTTCAATGCTAAGATATGTTTAGCTTGTAATCAGATTATGAACATGTAATGGTATGTAATGCAAGACAATCTAATGCAATATCAGTTGTAACAATTTTCAGTTTTATGTGAAGTATTAAGCTCATTTTACATTTCATATAGCTGCACTAACATAAACTCTCAGGTTTTATTGGCCTCATCATTGAGTTATGTGAAGTAATAAGCCTTCCTACACAGCCACAAGTGAAGGTACATAATGTTAAGACCATGAAAAAACAGTAATGCTTTGGCAATTTAGATGGTTTAACACACACACTCATTCAATTGTAGACTATATGGTGGCTTAACTACTTTAATAAAATGGCCAATGATGTTCTATTTTAGCTATAAACTTGAAAGTGCTCTCAAACCATTAAGGTACATCATCACTGAGCTACCTCTCAGACCATTAAGGCACATCATCACTGAGGTTCATAAACAACAAAAATTACAGTCCTTCCAAAGAAAATTACACTATCATCAAACACCCATGGAAATTGACATAAACTCTCAGGCCTAATTGACCTCATCATTGAGTTATATGAAGCAGTAATGCCTCCTACACACACACCCAATGAAGTTAGACCATGCTATGTCCAATTAAAAACAGTAATAAAAGAGGCAACAACCAATACAACTCTCATATCAGTTCATGAACATTAATCATTGAGCAATTACTGTTATGTAGATGGATAAGCACACACACCTATTCATTGGTAGACCATGTGGTGGCTAGACTACTTCAAGTAAATGGCCCTTACCTACAATTTTTTCCTAAGATAGTAAGAGCCCTCAAACCAATTATCTAATTATTGTAACGGTCTAAGAAATCAAAACCGCCACCACATTGGCAATGACACAACACAAATTCTCACAAGGCAATGACACAATGGTTCATCTATCACTACGTCCCCAGGAATTTGTCACAAGGCAATTACAAGTAAATTATCAATTTCTAATAATAAGCTAGTAGTAAATGTTTATCAGAAATATATTTACATTTATTTTAAAATGATCACATTTTATCGTAAAGTAACTAAATTTTTCCCCTTCATAATTCAAGACAAATTTAACTGTCTTAAAAAGATTCACTGACCCAATACACCATTGTGGTGTAATCTCAATGTACACATTGATATAAGACCATGCATGACGACTAAAGTAGACAACAATAGGTGGGCTAGTGTGAAGCAGCAAGTACACGATCAATTAATTCAACTAATGGGTTTGTTTAATTACTCAAAACTAAAAAAATTGCAATAACAATTTAACAGTGTGTCAAACCAACAGAACATACAATTTTATAGTTTAACATGCAGAACCATCGACAGCAGTTTAACAATTTAACATGCAATCAAATTGGAAAAATAGCTTAAAAGTTTAAGAGATAGAAATAGACCTCCTTATTTAGACGATTTTTTGAGTCTAGCAAGACATCTTTCCTCGAACTGTCTCATTCTAAATGAGCTTCGTGTTTCAGGTAGTTCCTCAGGTAGTCTGTCAACCTTTTCAAGCGATTTACCCCCATCATCAACACGCTTCCTCTTTAATTCGATTTTTTCCATAAATCTGTCCGCATATTTCCAAAACTTAACCGAGCTAGGTAATAACGGCGCAGATTCTACTTCTTCAACCCTTTTCCCATCAGATCTACCCCCACCTTCAACATCAGTGACAACATCCAACACACTCTTATTAGGAACAAAGAAATCCGGTTCCTGAAACTCCGTTTCAGGAACATACATCCCAATACCGTCCGGATCTAAGGAGTCAGGAACAATAACATTAAGAGGAGGAGAGTAAGGAACCGAGTCTTCATCATCTTCATCAATATCAGACGAAACATAACGATAACAACCAACACGATCCATGTTAAATTAATAGCAACTGATATTAATCGCAGATTTTATGAGGAGATTATAGAGAGAATGAAGGTTAATATGATATTAATCGCATATTTTTTTGAGAGAATTAATCGCAGATTTTAGATAGAAATGAATAGGAAATCTTAGAGAGAATGAGGCGGCAGATAGAGGATAAGGGAGATTTAGGGTTTGTGAGGATGAGGGAGAGGAAGTTTCGAGATAATGAATGAGAGAGATAGAATGGGTGAGATAATGAGAGTGTATTGAATGAGAGATGGAGTGGGTGAGAATTTTGAACGGTTTTGGGTTGGTATTGAGTGGGCCAGAATTTTTTTGGAGGGAGTTGTTAGTGAAGTGGGTTGGGTTAGAGATTGTTTTAGATTTGGATTTTGGTTAATTGTTAGATTAGGGTAGGTTTTGAGGGATAATTAGAGTGGCCAACAATGACATAATGTGTAAATATTTAGTTTGTATTAGGATGGAATAGGGAAGTAATTTGCCAAAAAAGGAAAGTGGCCTTGTGGAATTGAATGGATCAAAATGGTATAAGTGCCTTGTGGAGTTGAATGGAGGGAGTATAATATTAAGTTGGTGATAATATATATATATATATATATATATATATATATATATATATATATATATATATATATATATATATATATATATATATAGAGAGAGAGAGAGAGAGAGAGAAGGATCAACAAAAGGCCACTTATATATTTGAGTCCATAAGTTCTATTATGAGCCATTGGATGGAGGGAGATGGAGGGATGAGATGAACCCACCCAAAGTCATTATAGAAGCTAATTAACACACTTTACTATAATCCACCCTAATTAACCACTAATTTACTATATATTTGTTTTCTACTCACCCATTTCTCTCTCATCTCACACATTTCATTCTTCTCTTCTCTCAAAACCTCAAAAAAAAACCCAAAAAATCCAAATAAATAAAAAAACCCAAAAAATCCAAATAAATAAAAAAATCCAAATAAATCAAAAAATCCAAATAAATCACTCACTCCTCTCATCTTCATTCACCACCACCCATCACCACCCCACCCGACACCAACTAACCACCCACCACCCCCGCCGCCGCCACCCCATCGCCGTTGCCCCACCGCCGCTGACTTTTTTTTTTTTTTCAACTCGTTTTTTTTTTTTTTTCGTTTTGTGTTAATTTGTATGTTTTGAGTTGTTTTTTCCATTCATTATTTTTTTTGTCTTTTATTTTATTTTAGTTGTCTTTTATTTTGTTAGTTCTCATTTTTTATTCATTTTCTTAAATCTCTTTGTTTGTTATTTTTTTTAAGATTTCGTGTTTTAAATCTCGTTTTTTTTTTTGAGATACTTTTTTTTCATCTAAGACAAAAATGGACTAAAGTTATACAAAAATGAACCACAGTTATACAAAAATAGACCAAAGTTATACAAAAAAAAGACTAAAGATATACAAAAATTGGACTAAAGTTATACAAAAAATTGGACTAAAGTTATACAAAAATGAACCAAAGTTATACAAAAATGAACCAAAGTTATACAAAAATGAACTAAAGTTATACAAATATGGATTAAAGTTATACAAATATGGGCTAAAGTTATACAAATAAGGACTAAAGTTATACAAAAATGGACCAAAGTTATACAAAAATGAACCAAAGTTATACAAACATGGACCAAAGTTATACAAACATGAACCAAATTTATACAAAAATAGACCAAAGTTATACAAAAAAAGACTAAAGTTATACAAAAATTGGACTAAAGTTATACAAAAAATTGGACTAAAGTTATACAAAAATGAACCAAAGTTATACAAAAATGAACCAAAGTTATACAAAAATGAACCAAAGTTATAAAAAAATGGACTAAAGTTATACAAATATGGACTAAAGTTATACAAATATGGACTAACTTTAGTCCATTTTTGTATAACTTTGGTTCATTTTTGTATAACTTTGGTTCATTTTTATATAACTTTGGTTCATTTTTGTATAACTTTAGTCCAATTTTTTGTATAACTTTAGTCCATTTTTTGTATAACTTTGGTTCATTTTTGTATAACTTTGGTCTATTTTTGTATAACTTTGGTTCATTTTTGTATAACTTTGGTTCATTTTTGTATAACTTTAGTCCAATTTTTTGTATAACTTTAATCCTTATTTGTATAACTTTAGTCCTTATTTGTATAACTTCAGTCCAAACTTGTGTAATTTTAGTCCAAAATTGTATAACTTTATTCCATAAGAGTATAACTTCAGTCATTTTTTGTATAACTTTAGTCCATATTCGTATAACTTTAGTCAGTTTTTGTATAACTTTAGTCCATTTTTGTACAACTTTAGTCCATTTTTGTACAACTTTAGTCAATTTTTGTATAACTCTAGTCCTTATTTGTATAACTTTAGTCCATATTTGTATAACTTTAGTCCATTTTTGTATAACTTTAGTCCTTCATATGTATAACTATAAAATAGAAAAAAAAATTAAAATAAAAAACCGTAAATCTCGCCAATACTAGATCTAAAATAAAAAACCGAAAAAAAAAATTAAAATAAAAAACAAAATTGAGAAGAAGAAAACTAGATCTAAAAACTAATAACTTTAACCCATAATAACAAAAACCCGCCAATCTAACAAAAAAACCCCGTCTAAGAAAAAAACCAAATAACTAAAAAAAACCAAATAACAATGAAATACAATACAATAACAATGATTGAAATTTATATATCGTGTGTATAACTTTAATGCACGCAGTGTATAACTTTAATCGACAAGATGTATAACTTTAGTCCAAAATTTATGTAACTTCAATTTATACAATGTATAACTTTAGACATTAACAGTGTATAACTTTAATGGACAATATGTATAACTTTAGTCATAAAAATTGTAACTTTAATGTTTCAAGGGTATAACTTTAGTCGTAAAATGTATAACTTTAGTCATAAAATGTATAACTTTAGTCGTAAATAGTAAAAAAATCAAACAATAAAAAAAATAAAATCAAAACATAACATAACACAAATCATAATGTTTCAATGGTACAACTTTAGTCGTAAATAGTATAACTTTAATGTTTCGAAGGTATAACTTTAGTCGTAAATAGTATAACTTTAATGTTTTAAGTGTATAACTTTAGTCGTAAATAGTATAACTTTAGCAAGACAGATTTGAAAAAATATAAAACATGATATCTAAAATATACAAATAACATAAAATCAAACAAATAAAAAAACTTGAATAACAATAATAAAAAACTAACCACTAAGTCAAAAATAACCAAATAACAAAAAAATAAATAATAAAACAAATCTGAAAATTTTAAATAAAAAACTAAAAAAATCAAACCAAATCAAAGTTATTCGAACCAAACCAAATCAAAATCGCACAAAAATGAACAGATTAAACTTGATATTACTTCCCTTATCTCAGCCCGATGCCAAGCTCATATACAACACAGACCCATAGACGCTTTGGCAGCTTCAACAACAAACCATACCAAATAAAAACCAAAAAAAAAAAAACAAAATGGCAAGAGATCTGAAAAACGTAAAAAAAAAACCATAACTATAAAAACAAAATCGAAAAAAAGAGAAAGGAAGAGGAAAAGGGGAGATCTGAAAACCAAAAAAAATGGAAGGAGGAGGAAGGAAGGAAGGACGGCGGGAGGAGGAAGGTCGGTGGAGGGAGGATTGGCGACAGGAGGTGCGGGGGTGACGGCGGGTTTGGTGGTGGCGAGTTGCTGTTGTTGTTGTGGCAGGCAGGTTTGGTGGTGGTGGTTGTGTTGGCTGTGTTGTTGTTGTTGTTGCTGTGGTGTGGTGGAGGGAGGAGGGAAGCGGGTGGTGTGTGGCGGTGTGTGGCGGGTTGTGGGTCGGTGTGGTGTTTGGAGGAGGGGTTATTTTGGGTTTTTTTTTTTTGGGAGAGAATGAATCAGAAGAGAGGGGGTGAATGATTGAAGAAGTGAATGAATGAAATGGATGATGAGTGGGTGAGTGAGTTGGGAGAATTAGAAGGAGGATGGAGTTATACAAATTAGGAAGGAGTTGTACATGGATTAGGAAGGGAGATTAGGGAGGGAGATTTATGGTCATCCATTGAGATGTAATCCCATCCCTCCATCCCTTCCATCCAAAGGCCCTTATAAGGACTTAGGGACTCATATGATATGAGGGCCTTACTAGAACCTCTCTCTCTCTCTCTCTCTCTCTCTCTCTCTCTCTCTCTCTCTCTCTCTCTCTCTCTCTCTCTCTCTCTCTCTCTCTCTATATATATATATATATATATATATATATATATATATATATATATATAACTGGATTGAATCGTTGTGGATGCGTCACGTGTCAACCCAACCATAAATATAATCATTAATTGCAGCTGAACGTTAAATAAGAAACATAATAAATACGCCACGGCCCACGAGGCAGCAAAAAATTAATTAGAGTTAATAAATATATTATAAAATTACATATAACAATTACGGTGATTTGATTCTATTAAAGAAATATTTTGATAGCAATTCTATAATGTAAATAATTACGTTCATTACGAAAAATGCTTTCAATTGAGTATAATTTCCATTATATTTATTGAAATATTTTGATATGTAGATATGATAAAAGTGAGTGTAAATATTTTACATTTACGTAAAAAAAAACATTTTGAAAAAGTTATACAACTTAGACCACTAAATCATTAAGAAAAATATATTTTGAAGAGTCATTCTATGTATTAAAAATAGAACTTAAAAAAACTACTAAGAGATGAATTTTTATAGCGTGAGAATGAAGAAAATTTATATTGCGAGAAATTGAATACATATGAGATTTTGATAGGTTAAATAGTTTGATAACGAGTATGTGTACGAGTTGGATTTGAATAATCAAAACTAAAAGTAATGATTATTAAGTAATATAGTATTATAAACGATATAAAAAAGGTAGAAAACATGTTACTGTTTTCTTAAATATCTTCAATTAAATATGTATACTTCAAGCATAAAATATTGCTTATGACTAACTAAATACTCCCTCCTATTCATTTTAACTCCCCCCTTTCAAAAAGGGCACGCAAATTAAGGAGAGGATTATTTTATTGTAAAGTATTGTGGTGATGTAAGGTAATTGGAGAGAGGGAAGATATTATTGTGGGGTAAGATGATTAAAATAAGTATTGTTGTGGGGTAAGGTGATTAAAATAAGATAAAGTATGAGTATTATAGGGGTATTGTTGTGGGGTAAGGTGATTAAAATAAGTATAAAATATTACTAAATAAGGAAAGGGGAGAGTTATATGAATAGATGAAAAAGGAAAGGGGGAAGAGTTAAAATGAATAGGAGGGAGTAATAGTTTTAGTTAAATATTTTATACTTCAAAAAAAAAACAAGTTAAATATTTTATAAAACGAAACCTAAAAAAATTAAATTTGAGAGAAATTAATATATTTGTATTTACAATTAAAAATATTAACGGTCATATATAAATTGTATTATTTATCTTCTATTATAATAATAAAAATTTAAAACAGGTCACGCGAAGCGCGGGATATTACCTAGTTTTTATTAGTATTTCTGATGGTTATTTTTTGTTAAGCATGTTCGGCACTTGTGAATGTCTATGAAGTAGAGACGTAAATAGTGCATGTCAAATTAATTCCGTAAGTAACTAAAATCCCCCAGTTACATAGTTGACTACTTTAATTTTTGCAAGAAAGTACTCATTTAGTATTCTAGACTTAAAAACTAAGAAGAGTTTAACAAGGTCATTCGCCCTAACACATTAGGACCCAATAAAGGTTTGTGGCTGCGGGAAGCAAACCCTATCGTAGCTCAACTAGCCACGGAAACCGAGGGACATTCCAAGCAACGCCGCCTTGACAAGGACATTCCCCCTAACACACTAGGACCAATAAAGATCCGTGGCTGCGGGGGGCCGACCGTATTATTAACATTATATAAACATTATTTTTACCGTCATATTCTTACGGGACAATTTGATCGGTATAGTCTTTAATTAAACAGCAGAATAATCTCTTTACTCTTTAGGCACCCAGTTCCATTGCATTTCACTGATGAATCCTGCACTAATCTGTACTGTGTTCTGAAAGGGAGCAGGAAGCTGGCTAAAGGAAGACCGGCAAAAACTAATCAATAAATTTGATGGTTATTCCAGCTAGCAAGTCGCAACACAGGGAATGAGATGCTTCAATTCAAAATAAATTTTGTACCGACTGTGTATTTAGTTTATGCTCGCAAACATGAAATTCTCTACAGATTACAACGAGTATATATTTCTAAACTTGACATTCTGTGTACAGATTGCCGTATGGCAATTTCGCGGTTTTACTGACAAAACTAACCAATATTTTAATAATCTAGCTTTCGAAGTAAAACATAAGCTTGGTGTAATAACCCGCTGGGAAAGTTTACTTGTTAGAATAGTGAGCAAAGACTCAATGAAATATATTGCTATGTACTACGAGAAAACTCATCCATCCAAATAATAAAAAAAAAAAAAAAAAGAGGGGAAATGAGACCATACAATATATTAAACTTCATAATAATGGCGTGTCTCAAAAAAGTCTCTCGCCTAGTCCTACCTTAAGACCGAGACACGAAAATTATCAGCAAGGAAAAGATGAACACACGGAATCGAGGACCCTTGGGAAGCCCTTAACTCGAACTGTTTCTCCTTGCTGCATAGACACGATAAGCAGCCAATCCGGCAATGCCAACAGCAGCACCCACTGTAGAAAAACAATGACAACAATGTTCAGCAAGGAATCACATTACAGCCCAGAACGTCAAGTGGAGAAGAACGTCCCTAAAACTACGGAGTAAAAAAATACACTGATGATGTAAAATGGGTCTCTATGCAAGTTACTCACATCATGAAAGTGGCTAGTACAAGGATCATAGTCTGAAACTCTGAATTAAAGAAGCTACAAAAAAAGTAGCCTAAATTTTAAACTAAGGGGGTTGAGAGTTGAGACAGTCTGGTACAAGAATCTGTGACTAGTCAGTCAACTATCATGCTGAATACTAACCCACAAAACTAGCAGAAATGAATTTCAGAAATCAGCAGAAGCATAGAGCAGTTATCTTAAATAGAAGGCCATATATAAGCTACCTGAAACAGCCATAAGGGAGCGATTAACAAGGCGAAGGTATTGCTTCCTGCTTTTCCCAGCTTCAGTTTCTGGTATACTCAGATGAGGGTGTTCCGCTGTAGTAACTATCCTCCGGAATATGTCACTGAAGTCCCCTAGTCTGGCACTGATGGGCAGTGGAGCATCAATACCCATATCCTGGCTAAGCTGTAAAGTAACATTATTCATAAGCATCGAGAAAGTCGGTGTCGGTCAGCCAAGTCATACTTGTCATATGCATTTTTAAAAAACGTTACAACTATGGGATATTGTGAGAAAATAGTCACAACTAAAATTCATTTGAGCACTTGAGTCAAATGGGAACTATATACTGTAAATAAGATGGCGGGACCACAGGAAGAACAGTAGCCAATCAGATAGCGTATTCAAAAGCAAAGAACAAAATTTACCCTTGTAGAATCCTGAATTGATGTAGTATAGGAATCTAGGTCATCTTTAGCAGACACGATCAGGGAAGGCACTTCATAACCAGTATCTTCCCCATGCCCAGCAACCTCCGCGAGCAATTTAGCCGTCTTTTTGAACGATGATTCATCAGTGCTGAGACAGTAGACTTTTGTACTTAGCTATGATGCACTTTATGTTAAGGATCAACAAAAAAAATACGACTTATCTATCAGATGGTGTGCCTGACATCCCCAACCCTGCCCGCCTAGAATTCAGTTTAAAGGCACAGGATAAAACTGACAACGATATTTAGTAAATTTGCAATCAAATCAACTCACCTGTCGTACACAAATAATGCCACATCGCATGTAGCTAAAGATTCTTTGTTAGAAAGCAGATTCTTGACCTTAGCTTCAGGAATCTCTCGCAAAACAAGGAATTTCTGGCTTCCCTGGCAAGGCACAACCAGTTATATAAGCATAACACAGTGCAAGTGCATTAAAATTCTTTTTTGGCATAAACTGTGTTAAGAAGTTTTTCGGTCTAGAACTTTCCACCATAAGATAAGATATTTTGAAGTAATGAATTGCTTCTTCCCCAGGTTAACAAACAGAAATATGATAACATACATTGACATATTCATCAGCTAAATATTCCAAACATTCATACCAAGTAGTTAGTTTCTAGCAATCCATGATTTAACTTGCTGGCAGGACATTTTAAGGACATTTTAAGGGCAGGCATTTTATGCTTCTCAGATTTAAACTCCGGAATAATGATTGATTTTGTTAAAATGTTAAAGCCTTAAACATACCATTATTAGGTTATGTAACTTCTCAGGAACATTACAACTTATTTTTAGTGTTGAGACAGAATCAATGTATGCACTGAGGACTGACACTCGCTTTTACTAAAAGGTTTATGTTCCTAGGCATACTAGAATAGGAGCTCACATCAGAAGGCACCTTTTGCAATACTACAGCTCGGGGATAAAAGTCATCATGCTCTCAGCAATTCAGCATAGCACTTAATCAAGCAAATGAAATATTTATGGCCTCTCCCATATCTCAAAGACAGGACAATGTATTACTTGCCTCCATTTATTAAAAACAGGAGAGAGAAAAACAAAAACAAAAAAGTGTTGAAGAATGAAGTTGCAAAGTTTCCCCATTTATATTTTGAATTTTATTTTGAACAAGCAGTACCAAATTGTCTAAAGCAGCAACCTCCACAGCCAATGGTCCTTTTTAATCCTTATTCATGAAACATCAAAACAGAGGAAGTGGTCATTTTAGATATAAGAGAGACTGCAAGAAAAGGGAGTTCAACAGCAAACACAGGGACTTGATGGTTAAATCTCTTTTCAACGACTCTTATTTACAGAATTAACCTCACTTTCAATCACCCATACCGCATTCCCTCCAAGAGTAGGAAAAAAAATCGATTGAATTGTCCATGTAATACATTGTCCCAAGGAGAGCTTCAATAAGACAATAACCCTTTCAAGCATGCAACAAAACAACCGCGGAAACACAATCAAACTATCTACCATCAAGATGCACCATTGATCTCATAAGAAAAACACAGGAATATACAAAACTCAAAGAAAAACTGAAAATAACCAGGTTTCCCAAAGAACTGTCACTAAATTATCTAGACATGACTTCCGATGAACACTTGCCATAAATGACTCAATGTCAGGAGGAAAAGAAAACCAAGTACTCCATGTAACCAAGTGCAGTCATACTGTCATAGGAGAACAAATTGCCCGTTTCCAAATCACAAAATATTAACTCAAGTTACACATTAACTTTATACTTTTACGATAAAACTGCGAAGCAGGTTTTTCGCTTCAGCAGAATTTAGGGACACTAATGAGTAATGTCCATGGTGAAAGATATACACAAGCTAATATTTGGTAATGCACCACTTACCGCAATCCCATCTACAACATTAACGGCATATCTCTCTTCAGTATTTGGAATTGAAGCATCAGCAAAAGGCCTGCATTTAAGAAATTGGAAAATGTAATCACTGGAATTAAGACGTAGACAAATTATAAAGAAAGAAGCATTAAATGGCAGGCAATATGACAAACCTTCCTAGAAAACCATCCAATAGTCCCGTTTTACCAGCTTTTTTGGGGCCAAAGACAAAACACTGGTAAACATTTCTCTCAGATTGCCTCTTTTTACGATCTATACGCCTCCTCCTTGTTAGACGAATGGCAGAAGCGGCGTCTCCCCCATACATAATATATTTCAGATATTCAACACTTTTAGCCGGCTCCAGAAGTGTCATAAGGACCCACTGCAAAAGACAACATAACAAGAGATATCAAGCACTGGGAAATCCATCATACAGAACAACCCCGCGAAATCTCTGAAACAAGATAGAATACACTTTTGAGAGTCCATATTTCCATTAGCTGAAAGTAAAATACACAGTTAAGAGTTCAACTAAGAACCAGCAGAGATTCCTTAACGTGTTCGAAGGATCCATAATACATGGTACAACAAGAACCACTGGTCAATTATTCAACAGAAAGTTTGGCAGATGAAAGAGAATAGGCTTTAGAAGTTTGACATGTACCTCTGAGAGAAATCCATTCAGGGTTAAACCACCCACATCAGTTGTTGAGGCAGCACCCATGTATGGGCTTTGACTCCAAGGACTAGATCACCCAAATGAAAAAGATCAGGCGGGCATACTACAGAAAATTTCCCAATCAAACAAAAAGAATAGAATAAGTTCTACCAGTCTGGTGCTGTAGAAAACAAATCTTCCACATCTACAGGGCGGATACCACCAGCCTATCACATGGCAACATCAAAAATAATATTAGAACAACAAGCTAGAAAGATAACAATTATTAGATGAGCTAGTGTAAGGCCAAAAAAAATCAGCAGTCCTAGACATTTCAAAGACAATACTGAGACGGCCAACTCGTATGCGATAGCAAAAATATACATGATTGCAAACAAAGAATAGTAGATTAAATTATTTTGTCTACCAATTCCTAGCTTCAGGTGTTGTCAGATGCACAATGAGGAGCTAGTGATTAAGGTCAATGAAAACTAAAAAGTAAAAACTAAGTACAAAGAAGCCGGACAGTCTAATACTCTAATCCCACAAAATAGGAATGAGCCAAAATACAATAATTAAATTTCAAAAATCAAAAGAAAATATTACAAGTATTACTCATGATCCAAAGAACTTCTGTAGTTTTGTATCAGAAAAATAGACTTGCAAGCACTAATAGGGTTCTTAAATCCACACACAAAACCAATACGAGCAACTTACATTATCGTTGCCATACATACTGAAAGTTCCTCTCAAAAAGTCAAGAGCAACATTTGTCAGCTCCACACTCTGCACACATTGAATAGCAGCAACAAGGAATAAGAAAATCAAGCCATTTAAATCTGAGGATCGCAGAGAAGTTAAAGGGTTCACGGGCTTAAAACACAATACAAATGAAATGCTGGAGACCAAGATTATGGGGGGAGCTGCATTTCCATCAATACGTCTGTTTACGCTTATAAAATATTAAACACCACAAAACTAAGAGAAGAGAAAAAAAACCAAGAGAAAAAGTTCACCACCTAATACTCAAACACTGCAACCACCCTAAATATTTCAAGGAATGTGTCTAAATGTCAAGGTAGTATGCAAGCATACAAGTAACAATTAGTCGATCCACCAGGCAAACACTTCACACTATCAAGATAGCAAACACCTCTGTGATATGTTCGAATCGAAATCAAAATAGCCACTTAGCACATAAAGTAATTATGACATAGCAGAACCCACTAGGCCACTACTGCTAGCAGTGACGCAATATGATAGCAATCAATTTATAGCTAACTAGACAACAAGCATTTACTGTAGGGTATTTCAGTCTTCTGCTTACCTGGTCAGGAGCTCGCTTGAAGGAAGGTGGGAGAAAATCGTCATTAAGTCTAATATCATTATTATATCCAAACTTTCGCAAGACAGTCCAGGTTGTCTCGAGACGTCCTTTTTCTATGAAAAGTGCATGAAGGAATAAAAATCCTCTCAAAGTAAGACCGCGATCATTGACTCCTTCAGGCAACTTCTCTTGGACAACCCTCTTCACACCAATAATTTCAGATGGTTGAAGAGGAGCATTAAAGCACTTAACCTGTTCACAAACATGTAATATTTTAAGTACATAATAATGGGGTCACTAAGTCCAAATGAAAAAAAAGGCAAGAATAGCAATAAATTACGGAAGTATGTTGATAAAACGACTAGAACACACAATTCAAAACGAATAGAGAGAAATATTCACAAACCTGAAACTCATTCAATTCTGCGTCGCTCAATGCACCATCCCTATCAAGGTCGCAGAGAATAAATATACGCTTCAAACCTTTGACACATTGAGGCCTCAAAGTTTGAGTTTCTTGATCAAACAGTGGGGCTGTAGGATGAAGTACAGCTTTTTGGGCATAATAGAAAACCTCTGGGATCTGCGAGAAGAGAATGATAAATGTATCAACTAAAAACGTAATAGTGCCTGATAATTTAGAGTACTTCCAACCAGCAACATAGAGCCATAAATCTAGAAAGGGATGCTGGTCGTTAACGAACACACTCTCCGTATAATTTCTCAAAGGGGTTTATAAGAAAAGTAACTAAGCTAATCAAGAACACAAGTCAATTTAACATTGCTCAACTTTCCACTTTTAGCAGAGCAGGCATACATAGGTATTCTCCTTAAAAAGGATCTCCTAAAGGAGAGTAAACGAACGGAAAAGCCTTTTACAGCCCATTACTGATTCAGGTCCTTGCATTCTTTAACTCACCAGGTTATTACAATTATAAAGATATGAACTATGTCCAGAGCTTACACTATTCTAGCTAGACGAGGGGAAACCTGGGAAAGCTCCGTCAAAAAAAAATGAGTTTACCTGTATAAGTCTGTATGCAGAACATTCTATGCAAGTCTCAATCTCCCGAAACTGCTGCATGATTGGTGACATCACCTGTTCCAAACTAACTTGCGGCTGATCATCCCTCATATCCAACTTGCAACCAACAACTATAACAGGTACTTTAACCTGCTCAAACAAAGTTCGCATAAAAATAATGTTAGGTCAAGTACAGTATGACACAGACTAATACTCGACAACAAGGAACAGGGCTTGTTTGGGATGGACGTTATTGTTACTAGGGTAATAGAGCTTAAATGAACTAAAAAAACTAGGGGAAGGAGATGGTTGACAGAGATAGAAAAGAAGAAGATAGTTTAATAGTCCCTTTACTAAGGGAAAAATAGTTATCCCCCCACCCCCCTAAGTAATGTATTGCCCTTATATGGAAGTAATGATTCCTCCCTCGCTCCTCTTTGGAGTCTCTCCACCCTCCAAAACCACCACTAACTACCAATCTACTCCCATTTCTACTTGTTTTAGACTCCATTACTCATTGATAATTATCTCCATCCCAAGCGATCCCATAGTAGTAAAGGTTCTGTGGTGAAACCATCTCAAAATGGTTTTTGCACAAAAGGATTAATAATTTCCTCAATCCATAAAAGGTTAAAGCAGCACGCTCTTAACCTCCATTGACCAACCCTGATTAAATATAACCATCTACATTACATAAAAGGTTACACAGTTGGAGAACATTATTTGAGTTTCAAAACAAACTATGCTGTGAAATTTTTGGAAATGACACAAAGGAATCCCATAGAGCTAATAATAAGAGACACATCTTATTACCACAATTCTACCCATTCATCGCCCTAATCCCACAAGCAAAGTCAACCGCAATGCTTCATCTAAAACTCAGATTGGCATAAAGTAAAAAAACAAAGACTAAAAACAGATAGATTAATGTGTAAAAGTTGACACCTCCAAACGACGAAGCTCCGGAAGCCAATAAGTGCTCAAATTCTCAAGTGTCTCAGGACGATCACAAGCATAAGTAAGCACCACAGCATCTGCACGCTGAAACTCCTCCGCTCTTTTATTGGTGTGCTCAACACTACGCCACGACCACACAATGACACACATCAATACAATACAATACAATACAATGCTATACCACATAACATCAATATCACATGAATAGAATAGAATACTATACTATACTCTCTCCGTCCCGGTCAAATCTTTAATTATTCCTTATTTAGGATATTTCCGTTTTATGGCAGTACACATTGACAATCTTTCCGATGTGCAAAATGCAAACGTAAAGAATTAATCGGGACGGAGGGAACAAAACTATCGATTTATTCAATAATCAAAGTTGAAATAATAAGAATAAGATTAAGAAAAAGATGGATACCCAGCAGGAGTGTCGATGATATGTATCTGAACGCGGTCGGGGTAAAGGTCGGCGGGAAGACGAGTGAGTGGCAAAACAGGCGGAACATTGGGCGGGAAATTATCGGAAGCGGCGGTAAGGATTAAGCTGGTTTTTCCGGTACCGCTATCTCCGGCGACAACGATCCTGATTCCGTCTTTCTGTGTTGATCTAATCGCCATTAATTCAACTAAAAACAAAAAATAAAACAGACGAAATTAGACGAACAAATAAGATAAAATTAGATGATATATAAACCCTAATTAATTTAGGTGTGATTGAAAGAGAAGGGAGCTTACGTTGGAGATGATGGAGACTTTAGGAAGGCGAAAATTTTGTGAGAGGAAAGGAGATATGGGCAATGAAGAGGGAAACAACGATAAAAATAGGTTTAGTTTTGTTGAGAGGTGAGACGACTTGCTAAACAGGAAACCTTCCGAGTCTAACCAATGCCCACATTTTCTTATTTTTTCTTGGATGTTGATTTTCGCAGTACACATTTTACTCAATACGATACATTTTGACAATTTTACCCCTCTTATTTCCTCCCCTAATTTTACCTCTCATCTCCTCTCTCATCTCTCTACGGCTCTACTTCCCACTGCACTAAAATAATGTATTGATACTACATCTGGGAGAACAAAATTAAACCAAAACATATTGTATTCTATTGAAAAAATAAATAAATTAAGGGCTTGCCTGGAATCCATGAAATTATTAAGGGGGTAAGTTTTATTGGGCGATAATTACTAGGAAAATTAATTAGTGGGGTAATGAGTTCCTTGATGATATGTTTGGCATAAGAGTAATGATTACTGAGTAGATCTTTTACTCCCTTAATCATTACCTAGGGGGGAGGGTGGGTAATGTATTACCCCTTCACAAGGGTAATAATTTCAGGAGGTGAACAATTACCCGCATACCAAACATGGGAAATACACCTCACATATTACTCCCCTATTCATTCCCCTCCTATTACGCTCAATCCAAGCAAGCCCTAAATGTATAATATTGTACTGCATCAAGAGAAAATGCAATCAAATCACAGAATTGTACCAAAAGTATACTGCATAGTACATTTTGCATAAAAAAGAGATGTACACACTACACTACGTCCTCCACCCACCCGCACACCCACCCCCAAGTTGCCGTCTGTCAATCCCCCGACGTATAATATTGTACTGCATCCAGTGCCATCCACAAAGCCCTTGCAAACCTCACATCGTCAATCGATGACACCCTCATCAAAATGAATTTCAAACCCTAACTTCGTCTTCAACCATAACCAAGTTTCTTAACAAAATAATAACTAGGTTTGTGACCCGTGAAATTCACGGGTTTATCTGTTTTAGTTTTGATATTTTTATCGTATTGTTAATATTTGTTCGAGCAATTAGTTGTTGATCCATTTAAAAATATATAGTCTTGAAATACATGGAAATTAGTTAGTTAATACCTTATTTCTTTGACAACTTTGGTTTATTTTTTTAAATCGAATCCTGCAAGTGACAATGTGGTAGCTACTAATTTTGAGAAACTTGACAACGGAGCAATGACAAAGACGACTCATTATATATACGTGTGTTTTACTCCGCAATATAATAAAGTGAGTTTTTAAAATATTAAAAGTTGAAACCATCCGTGTATAATAAATTCCGTATGGAAAAATCTTCAATGACGCCTTATAAGGTTGTAAACTCAATACCTCAGTATAATCATCTCTAAATTATTTTCAGACCTCTCCATCAACCCTCCCATAGAAATATCTTTGAAGTCTTATCACCACGTGCATGCTTCAAATATTATTTACATCCGAAAATCATTTATTATATCGATATAAAAATATACGATTCAACGGTATGGTCGGTATCTACTCAGTGTATTACGAATTAAATTTTCATTTTAATTTCTCAATAATCTAAAAAACTATATTCCCTAAATTCGAATTCCAAAAGGTTCATAAAATTTTTTAAGTTCCTTATTACTATTTCAAGAATTTGATATCTCTTGTTATACTTATGTCCACGATCCTATATAAAAATAAAAATAGTATTAAAGACTATAAAATAATCTATTCCGGTTTTGAAAAAAAACACATAAACTTAAAAATATACGAATTAGAATTTAGAAACCATACTATTTAATATTTATCTGAAGGTTCACTTTCGCTTCCTTTTAGTACGCTTTCTTTTAGTACATGCTTTGATAATAGTTCATATGAAATGAAAAAGAAAAATATATGTTAGAGATGATTATACCATAAATACAAAAATACAAATTCAAATAGGTTGATCGGGAAAATATAATAGTAAAATTACACAACAATATACGCTTAATACCAAATTTAAAGAAATATTATAAGATCTCCATTTTGGGATCAACTATCATCTTATAATGGTTAAAAAAAAATATAAACCACTTAAAAAAGTAAAGTAAATTTTATAGAAAAACAATCAAAAGGTGGGAGTTGGAGAAAACTTAAATTGGAAAAGGACATGACATAATTAAAACGATTAATTATTGTCAGGATGGTTCAAAAAGTAAATTGTGAAATTGTAAAGATTTTTCATTCAATTATTTGTACTTATTTATTTATCTTTAATTATGAGCGTAAGTTTTTTTTTTTTTTTTTAGGAAATTATGAGAGTAAGTTTTATGTATTATTCCTGTTTTGACAAAAAAAAACACATAAACTTAAAAACATACGAAATAGAATTTAGAAATCGTACTATTTAATATTTACCCGAAGGTTCACTTTCGCTTCCTTTTATTACATGTCTTGATAATAGTTCATATAAAATGAAAAAAAGAAAAATATGTGTTAGAGATGATTATACTCGTGAATACAAAAATACAAATTCAAATAGGTTGATCAGGAAAGTATAATAGTTAAATTACAGCACAATATACGTTTAATAACAAATTAAAAGAAATATTATAAGACTTCTATTTTGAGATCAACAATCATCCATTACTTATCAGTTTCTACCTTACGTTTTTCCCCTTTAATTTTACCTCAGTTTCGTGACTTTTGTATTTCTTCCCTCTTCAAATTACCCACGTGATGATTTGCCTTATCTGCATTCACATACATTTCATGGTGCTTTAAAGTTATATAAAAAATATGTTGACCAAAAGATAAAACATCAACCTGACAAAAACTTGACAAACGAATCAAAACATTGTCACATGTAAGTCACTTAAATTAAACCAACTGGAAAACATGAATTCAAATATAAAGCAAACGATTCATAAAACTAACAACATAACAAATTAAAATATACTTTATTGGACATAGCAGCAGCAACAACAACAATACTCAACAATAATACTCGACAATAATACTCAATATACTCAATATAATCAAATAAATAAATAAAATCATAAAATACAGTCCACAACTTAGAAACTCATGAGTCATGGCAAATGAGCATATTTTAAATAATAAAGTGAATACAAACTATTATAGGTATTGTAGGTTTTACAGTCATTACACAACCATAAATTCCAATTTTTTAATTTAATTTTTAATTTATTTTGTGGTATTATTAAATTATATAATTGATTGCCGAGGACCTCAAGAGATGAATTAAATAGGACAAAATGTTAATGAAAATTATGGGTATTGAGTAATATAAGGAGTTTTAATAAAATTATTAACATATTATATTACAAAAATTAATTAAATATATAGGAAAAATTTTTAATTAATTTGGTGTGTGTTAAGTATTATGAAGAGTTTTAATTAAGTTATTACCATGTTTAATTAAAAAAAATTAAATAGGAAAATTTTAATAATGGTGGGTGTTCAGCAATATGAAGAGGTTTAATTAATTTATTAACAGGTTTTATTACAAATTTTTTAAAAACAATGAAGTAAATAGGAAAATGTTAATAATGGTGAGTGTTTAGTAATATGAAGAGGTTTAATTAATTTCTTAACATGTTTTATTAAAAAAATTTCAATTAAAATTTCAATTTTAGTTATAAATTATGAAATTTATTAACATGTTTTATTACAAAAAATTTAATTAAAATGTCAATATTAATTATAAATTATGAAATTTGATGTAAATTTGTAAGGGTTATATAAATTTTGGAGGACAATATATTTAATATACAAAATTAATTTAAGAATAATGATAATATCCTTTCATATTATAGATATAAGTGAATTAAATTAATTTATCGATAAATGATTTAAATTAATGTCATGTAATACTAAATTGATAATCCATGTAACATTAATTCGCCATGTCATATTAAAAATATGCAACATCATATTTAAATATGCCACGACACATTAAATTTTAATCTATGTGGCTTTTTGGATCCTACGTGGCTTTGTTTAGGTGGCGTTTATGTGTCATTTTAGGGTAGCCTTTTAATTATATTTTATAGATTTTAGCACTTAATTATAATTTACAAAATAAATATATGCTTCTCAATTAAATTCGGATCTATAATAGAATTTTTTTGATAGATTTTTGACTTTGTAGGGATGGAATTTGACAAAATTTGATTAACACTCCTTTTTATCAAAAGGGCATACTGATGGAAAATATTGTACAAAAGATACTGTATTAAGTAAAATGTGTACTGCGAAAATAAATTACTATGACCCACAATCATTTCCACTATCTTCATCCTCTCCTTATATATTTTTTTCAAAATAGAGAGAATCCTCTTATCTATCCTCTACCATTTTAATTATATTTTAACTTCTATTAAAAATAAAAAATAAAATGTAAATATTAAAAATGAAAAAATATGATTGGCTAGTTGGTCCAAGGGCCAATGTTCCACTTCCTTTAATTTTAGAGGAAGTGGAGAACATCCTCCTTCTAAGAGGATGATCTATGCATTGTCCACAATAGAGATGACCTGCTCTTAGATGAAAGAGAGTGCTAAGAGCATGTACATTGAAGAGTATCTCCTCTTCCTCTTATTTCCTATTTTTCCCTCTATCTTTTTAACACCTCATTTTCCACTATCACTATCCTCCTTCTAACTTTCCTTTCATTTTTTTTCCCACATCAAAGATGATCCTCTCTTCTTCCTCTTTTATATTTTAATTATTTTTATAATAGTTGATAAATTTATAAACATAAATTATAATCCACATGGTCTAATTTTATGGGAGAACGGGCATAAGGGCCTAGGATTAACTTTCTCTAAAAATAGAGGAAGTCTTCCTCTTCCAAAGAGGATGTCCAAATTGGTTCCACATTGAAGAGGACATCCTCTTAGAAGAGAGATGGTGCTAAGAGGATGCACCATCCTCTTCAATGTGGATGCTCTAAGAGGAGGTTACTTCCTCTCTATTGTACATGCTCTAAGGGGGCCAGTTAGTTCAGAATACGATTCGGATCGGGTTGGCTCAGGTCAAAAAATATTTCTAATGCTTTTTTTTTGGGCGAATTCAACAAAAACAACCAACCTTTGATCAGTCTTCCAAAAATAACTCGACCTTTTAACTTAAACAATAATAATCCAACCTTTGTATTTTGTCACAAAAATATCCCGAAATCTGATAAATGATATTTTGTAAAATAGTTTCATAAATATTTAGTCTATTTTTTGATATCATATATACAAAAATTTTATAACCAAAAAAACTGGAAAAGTTATAATTTCCTTAATTTGTCAATGGAAAACTAATTAATAAAACAAATATAGGAGTATACTTTTTTGAAAAGAAATAAGATAGATTTTAAATTAGTGGAAGTACTGATGAGAGTTATACTTTTGATTTTTTAAACCCAGAATTTGAGGAAACAAACAATTTTTTAAACCATATAATTTATGCCTTTTAGGATTTTGAACAGTATTAGAATTTTTTTTCAATTTTTTTTCTATGTTTTTAAATTGTTCTTAAATTATTTTTTCATAATTTTATATAATTACTTTTGCAAATATATGGCCAATAAGTTAATAGATTGATTAAATTATCATTTACGAAATATAAGTAAGATGTCGGGACATTTCTGTAACATAAAAGCAAGCGTTGGATTTTTCTTGTTAAAATCAAAAGGTTGGGTTATTTTCGGAATACTTAACAAACGTTGGGTTATTTTTGTTAAATTTGCCTTTTTAATACCATTTTTAAATTAAAAAAAAAAGTAAAAGATTTTTAAAATTAATATTCTAATCATATTGACATATTTATAATATATATATATATATATATATATATATATATATATATATATATATATATATATATATATTGATCTTTTAGTTGTGTTTATAATTTTATGTGCTAAAAATATAATTTTAACAATTGTTTCAAATATAATAATATAAAATATTAATGTTTTAATAAAATTTTGATTTGATTTATCTTTGATCCAATAGGTCTACCTGTTCGGGTCGGGTCACGACCCTACAGTAACGGGTCATTTCGAGTTAGGTCGAGATAATCGCGGTCGAGATCTTCGGGTCTTGGCCATGGAAAAAACGGGTCGGGTCGGGTTAGAATTTCACATGTCTAGTTGGCTGACTTTGGTTTTGTAAACATCCGGGTCAGTCGGGTTACTTCGGTTAGGCAATTTCCGTTTCAATTATTACCAAGTTATTTAGGGATTGTAATCAATGTACAACGATAAACATCTATATCGGGTCATATTGAGCAGGGCAATTGACCGAGTTTCGAGTCGAGTTTGGATACTCAGTTCGGGAATATTTAGATATATGTCGGATTATTTTAGTTGGGTCAATTTTGCCAAGTCTAAATCTGGGTAATCGTATTAGTCACCAAGAAACCGTGTTGATGATGATGATGATGATGATGATGATGATGATGATGATGATGATGATGATGATGATGAATAGAAGAGTATAAAGATGAATAGAATGATTGTAATTATTAAAAGAATTGTAGAGAGATTACAAATTATATTTTGTATAATGAATGACTTAAGTTTACAATGAATGAGCATACATGTATTTATAGTAGACGTTATATTAATCAACACTAGTCAACTTAATATTAACCGACTTATGTTAGCTTATAAGTTATAACTAGTTTTGGGACCCGTGAGAATCACGGTTTTTTTTGTTTTAAGTTTCTTGGTTGGGTTTCCTTCCGTAAGCCTTTGTTTCGATTTTTCATTTTTCCCGTTTTTGTCCATTCTGAAGGCCCAATTGGTTTTATTTTTTTGTCGTTATTTTCTCCTTTTCTGCTTTTTTGGCTGGTTATGACTTATGAGAACTAACCCGGTTTTGAATTACCGCTTTCATTTTAAAATTTGGTTGTATCTCTATCGGTGAAACCAGCACAAAACAACAGTCGTTCTTCATTTTTGCTCTCTCTATTGCTAGTCCCGTTTTTTGCCTGAGCTGTAGATCTCGCCAAGGTTAATTGTCGTCATTCGTATCCTTTGGTCAACCGTTTTATGCTCTTCCCCGCCATCCCTAGTTTAGATCATGGTATTTGTTGAGATGCATGAATAATTAATTAAAAGGTGAATACATTAATAATTTTGTATGCAATTATGTCAAAATTTATGAATACCAATTTATAACTACCAATAATTCGTCAGACTTCTATATTATAAAATTGGTTTAATAGTGTTATTTAATTTGCTCCAAAGTTTAAATTGTAATAAACAAAGAGAAATGTAGTAAAATACGCATTTGTAACTCATCTAACTTGGCAACAAAACTAATTCTTTTTTTTTGTATGTTCATGGAAATTATTTTCTCTTATTTTTTTTATTTACAACCAACAATATTAATATCGATAATTTACAACAATTGTGATTTGAAAATTTAAGTTGGGATAATAGAAAAAAATTAATCCTGAGAGGGTTAAAATTTCCAAAATTCATAAGGTACGGAATTGGCCTAATTTAGTACTCATATGCATTACAAATATTTGTCCATTGATAGAACTAGTATTGGTGCCCGGCTTCGCCCGGGCTACCTCTACTTACCATTAAATTTTTTTTTGTCACTAAATAAAATTACTTAAAGTTGCATAGCCTATAAATTTATCATTAATATATTTTTCTATGACATATACTAAAATTACGATAAATAAATTTTGAGACAAATTCATTTCTCCCGCTATTAATATTTTACTCTTATTAATGAAACAATAGCAATAACATTTCACTACTTGCCCGTAATCATTGTTACTTTCACTACTCTCGCCATAATTATTGTTATTGTCACTATTGCCGCATTAATATTGATAATTTCACTACTCCCGCCGTAATTATTGTTACTTTCACTATTGCCGCATTAATATTGATTATTTCACTACTGTCGTTGTTGTTTTTACCACTTTCACTGATCTCGCTGATAATATTGTTACTTTTACTATTCAAATGAGTGATTACTATCATATAACTATATCCAATGTTACTACAATTCTTTTCTTTACTGACGAAGTTACTTTTTTACTTAGGCATGTAATTTTAAGAGGATTATATATTTATATAAATATATTACATATATGCATTAATTAAATCAAATCGAAAGAATTATGCAATATTATATATTATGGAATCTAACTTGAATTATTTATAACCTACTTATATTATATTTTTGTATGTTAAATAATTAACATCTCTATACTTCTAATAAACTATAAAATTTAATAAAATTGCATAGATTTTAAATTTAATATATAATTTTACGATGATAATAATTAATACCATAAGTGTGCATGTTTATACTAATTAATTATTTTATTTTAAGGAAATTGACCATCTTCTAGTCTTTTATAAATATTTAGGAAAATTACCAAACATCTTCTTTCTTTTAGTCTCCTTGAAATTGACCATCTTAATTAATTATTTTATTTTAAGGAAATTGATCATCTTAATTAATTATTTTATTTTAAGGAAATTAACCATGTTTTAGTCTCTTACAAATATTTAGGAAAATTATCAAGCTTCTATTTAATTTAATTTTAACCCAATCTATATAATTTTTGCATTGAGATCCCTTAATCGGGTCCATCACACGGTGCTAGTGATTTAAAACTATATAGTATATAGTTAATTTGTATAACTTTCTTTAATTACATTGAAGTCCCTTGGTTTCTGGATTTAATATATAGTATTGATTGATATGAAAAGCTAATAGAAACAAACAACAATAAGCACTAATATCCACCATATTTGTAGAGTAAGAGTCACTTATATATATATATATATATATATATATATATATATATATATATATATATATATATATATATATATATATATATATATATATATATATATATATATATATATATATATATATATATATATATATATATATATAGTGTCAAGTTCTTCTAAGTCCCTTTTTTTTTTTGAGTCCATAAGTCCCTCCCACAACCCTTGGATCATGCATGGTGGAAGGTTGAGATTGAAAGCAAAAAACACACTTAACACTAATTATTTCACTTCTCTCTCTAGTTTTAATAATACATTCACTAATTCATTATCATACACAATTAACACCATATTTTGTCTTATACTTCAAAGTTTTTGAAAATTTTGTTAACATTTTTCCTGTTTTGGTTTTTTTCGTTTTTTTTTTTTCGAGACAATTTTTCGGCATTTAAGGATTTTACGAGTGTAATTCTAACAGCGAAAAGTGTAATTTTAAGGAATATTTTCGAGAATTTAGCGTTTTACAAGTTTAACTTCAATCTTTTCCGAGTGATTTTAACGAATAATATTTTGAATTTTTGTCATTTTATCACAAGTCATTGTAATTTAGCATTTTACGAGTGTTATTTTTATGACAAAAAGTGTTATTTTAGTCCAGGTAAGTGTAATTTCAGTCCAATGAGATTGTTATTTTTAGTCAAGGAGAATGTAATTTTAGTCCGAAAAGTGTAATTTTAGTCCGAAAAGTATAATTCCAAATCCACTTTGAGAATGTAATTTTAGTCCATTGAGAATAACATTAGTCCAATGAGAATATAACCAAGTCCATTGAGAGTGTAACATTAGTCCAATAGAGGTAAGTGTAATTCTAACGAAAAAAAAAGAATTCTAACAAAAAATGTAATTCTAACAACAAAAAGTGTAATTTTAGCCGAAAAAAGTGTTATTCTAGCAAAAAAAAAAAGTATAATTTTAACAGAAAAAGTGTAATTCTAACAACAAAAAGTGTAATTTTAGCCGAAAAAAGTGTTATTCTAGCAAAAGAAAGTGTAATTTTAACAGAAAAAAGTGTAATTCTAACAACAAAAAGTGTAATTTTAGCCGAAAAAATTGTTATTCTAGTAAAAAAAAGTATAATTTTAACAGAAAAAAGTGTAATTTTAATGGAGAAAAGTGTGATTTTAACAGAAAAAGATGTAATTCTAACAACAAAAAATGTAATTTTAGCAGAAAAAGTGTAATTTTAGTCGAAATAAGTGTTATTCTAGCAGAAAAAAGTGTTATTTTAGCCGAAAAAAGTGTTATTCTAGCAAAAAAAGTGTAATTTTAATAAAAAAAAGTGTAATACCTTAAAAATAAGACTATAAAAAAACGAAATTTGTAAAGAAAATCTGAAAAAAATAATACTATACATAAAAATGAGATCTAAAAAAACGATAACATAATGAATTTAAACAAGACGGGATTTTAAAAAAAAACAAGACGATATTTGAAACTAACGCACACACACCAACACCCAACATCTAACAAAATAAATAACAAAAATATTAACTTTGAAAAAAAAAAAAAAAAAAAAAAAAAATACAGCGGAAATCAGGGAAGAGAAGGAGAAACAAAAAAAAAAAAAAAAAAAAAAAAAGACATCTACAGCGGAAATCAGGGAAGAGAAGGAGAAAAAAAAAAAAAAAAAAAAAAAAAAGAACAAAGATGAAATCAGGGAAGAGAAGGAGAAGAAGAAAAAAAAAAACACACACACAACATAGATCTACAAAACGAGATTTGAAAACTTAAAAGTTTACAATTTCATTTTAAAAACTAGATCTAAAATTTACCTAATAACCCCAAATCTGAAAAAAAAAAAAAAAATTCAAAGAAAAAAACAAAATCTGAAATGGAGAAAGGGAGGAGGAGCGGGTGGGCGGCAGCGGCAGGTCGTGGTGATGCAGCGGGTGGACGGGAGTGGAGTAGGTGTGGGGTAGGTTCGGTGGTGGTGGTGGGTGTGGGTATGCGGCGGTGGTGGTGGTGGTGGTGGTGGGTTATTGGCGGCGGGAAGGGAAAAGGGGGGGAAATTTTTTGATTTTTTGGTTTTTGAATTTTTTGGGTTTTTGAGAGATGAGAGGTTTTTGAGATAAAATATGAGGGAATTGTGTAGATGAGAGATAAGTTAGGTGGGAGGAAAATGTATATATATTGAATTAGTGATTAATTAGAATTAATTAGTATGGGTAGTGAGAGAGTGGTTTAATTAGCTTTAATCCCCTTTTTTCTTGTGTAAATCTCAGCCATCCTTTTCCCTCATCCAAGGGCTCTAAGGAGAACTTATGGACTCAAGTGTAAGACATGGACTCACTTGATCTTATTACTATATATATATATATATATATATATATATATATATATATATATATATATGTATATATATGAATGATAAACATATAAATATCAATTAATATCACAAAGTCTACTTTACGACAAATTTCACCTTGATGAAAATTTAATCACCAATTTATGTTTCAAAACTTCATTAAAAATACAAATACTTTGACTTAAATGGCAAGACATTGTTTATAAAATTGAATATTTTACATGAAATGTATTAGAAAATTAAAAACCAAGTGAAAAGAATAGAAAACCATAAAGCTATAATAAACCAAATGTGTTAGATTGGTAGTCATGAATAAGGGAATGAAAGTTACAAGAGCATAAACCATCACCTAAATTAATTACTCACATATATAATAACAAAATACCCTTAGTTGATGTAGTCATTTGTTATCATAGTTTGAGAATTGTTACACTTTCGCATTGTTACAATGGAATTTTAAGGAGAACCTCAACATGAATGTATACACATGTTTCTGCTTAAACGAAACTCACAAAATTTAGCATTTGTTAGTGGCAATCAAATTAATCAAACTAAAAATATTAACCTAAATGAGGGCCAAATGGATCAAATGCTTAGTTGCAAGTGTCGAAACTCTTGACGCAAGTAAACCTGCAAATCCAAACACTTTTATTAGTAACTTAAAATCTCATATCGACAATACACCAATTTAAAAAAAAACTAATTAATACAAAAAAAATTATATATTGAACAGTAAAATAATACTATATTGAATATTAAAACATTTTAAATGATAAATATAACTTCGTCAACCTAAATTAGCATATGGAAATATACATATATTAATTTTAAAAAACTAATAAACGAAAATATTGGCAAAGAGAATATGATATTGAAAGAGGGAGAAAACTTGTATATTTATACATTTTTTAAGACATTAAAGATTTTGATACGTCTCTTCCCCTTCCCCAATATTAAAACATAAAAATGAGTAAATTAACTATATGAATTTATGAGAATAAAATTTGTCAAATTAATATAAAGATTCTTTAACTATGTGATTAATGAGTTTTTAATTAGTTTTCCATTCTCTTGAACTTCTACTAATGTAAATACATAATTAAACAATAGGTAAAGATGGAAGATGGAAGTTTATGTAGACATAAGTAAAATGAGTTTAGTGCTAGCATGAGATGATGTCACATGTCATTTATTTAGATGCTCTACATACCTTTTTTTAATATTATTGTATGTATAGATGAGTGAATTAAATTAATGTTGTGTCATAATGAATTATTTTCATGTCACACTGTGGCTGAATAGAATCCTAAACAACCGGCTGCGTCGAGGGGACTCTCCGAACTGGCCATCTTCGGCAACTGTGTGAAGGTCAAATTGGGGGAAGATGATATTTTGGAGGTTGTGTAGGTAGTAAATTCATGTGGGTTGGCTAAAAGAAGCTAGATTAGAGGGGATTAAGAAGGTAAGAAAGGGGGTGTTAAGAAATGACGCGCAAACATGGTATATGTCGATTGTGGGTAGGCAACGATAGATAAGTCCACGGTATGTGAAAATGGTGACGTGGAATTTTTGTAATGCAAGGTGACATTTAGTCCATGTCTACGTGGCTTTTAAGGTGGTGACGTGGGATTTTCGTAATCCAAGGTGACATTTAGTCCAGGTTTACGTGGCCTTTAATGGATACCCTTTTAATAATATTTATAGATGATAGAGGACGGTGTGAGTGGAAAACATGTCTGCGTGTCAATAGTTGGAGGCTGACGTTTACATAGAATGTCCTACGTGGCTTTTTGCAAGCCTACGTGGCTTTGTCTAGGTGGAGTTTATTACTCATTTTAGGGGAGACTTTTAATTATATTTATAGACTAACTCTTTAACAAACTTATTATTCCCCCCTCAAGCTGGGCAGTTGTCCAAAACCAATCCAAGCTTGGTAATGAAGAACTTATGCTCCTGTGGCTTTATCATTACATCTGCTAAATGAAGGCCTGATGTAACATCCCCATAAGTCGGGACCCTTCCTCTAGGCCATCCCAACCCATGGAAGTGTCACATGACTTGGTTTCTCAAGTTTGTAGTGCGAACAAAAGAGTAAAGAGTAATTTATGACAACGATTTAAGATAGATAAGTTGTAGTTAAATAGTTAAGTTACAAGTTGGGGAATTCAAATAACAATCCCCATTATTACAACCCAATCGAAATAAAAGTGGAGTTTATAAAGGGTCAAAAACTAAACAAGAAGAAATGGTGACAAACCGATGTAAGGCCGTCCCAAGCCTCCCAAGCGCATATGCAAATATGTAAACCTGTCAAATCAATGCTCCTCATATGAGCGGAAATTATCATATGGTTCACCATATACATTTTAAAACATTGGTTAGCTTCAATAATACAAATGTTCATCTATGTCATGCTACTATGAAGAATTATATGATCATGCAAATGAATGTCAAGGACAACAATACACAATACCTCATGGCTCCACATCCATCACACCGATGCCAGGGACACGCCCACGACACCGCACCTCACAAATAGGTACTCAGAACACGTCCGTGGTACCGAGCCTCAGAGTGACTCAGATCCCCTGCCAGATGTTGTGCCTTGACCACACGAGTCCCTCCAAACTCAAGTCCTTAATGTGCACATCCCTCTTGAAGTGGGAAGCTCCAAGAGGCAACTCAAGCGCCAGACGGTCTCTCAACCGTCTTACGTCTCCTCAACAACCATGTATCACAACCAAAGCTAATCACCAACATGTCCTCCACCAAAGAACACCACACAGATTGAGAATCACAAACAAGTAGTACACTTCTCAAACAATACAAATTATGACATGATAATAATGCTCAATTCATCATTAACTCACCTTTTTGCACAAATGCCTCATGTACATGTTATAATGCATTCTATCCAACAATGTGATACTAACAATACTTACCCAATCTCCCACACGTATGAACATTACCAAACAACAACATATTATCAAACCCAAATTACCACTACTCGTGTTATAATACATCTATTATGTCATTAATGCTAAACAATGCACAAATAAACATTCATACCATGACGCTAATAAAAGGAAGATGAGAGATAAACTAGAGAGAGGAAAGCTCTGAAATTAAGAAACCTAAAGTTCTACTACAATGACGACCGTTAAGTCTACACAAAATACCCATAACCGTTTTTCTCCATTACAAAAGGTGTCATCTTCTGTGTCAGCTGCCAAAAATTCCTTGCTTGGCACTGATGGAGCTAGTTCATCAAAGATGGGACCTAAAGTTTGTACCTTTCGAGGCCCGACATTGGAGGAAGCAAGGAAGACGAAGTCCTTACAAGAGATGAATGGTATCCCAATCCTTAACCTGGCTGAAGATGAAGACGTGAATCAACAGGATGGTTGGATGCTCAGACATGGTGGAAAATCTATTCCGGTGATGGAAACTATTGCAAAGGAGGAAGACCTGATGGACTTGCTGCAATTTACACCGGAAGATGTCAAACCTGAGGTAGAATTTTGGAATAACTCTATTTATTGTTATGTTATGGGTTCTAACCCACCATGGGACCTTATAGAGGATTATGTTTATCGTATTTGGGGTGAATTTGGCATTGACAGAGTCTCGTTCTTAGACAATGGGATTTTCATTGTTAGGTTCACTAGGCAGGGTAGTAGGGAAGAATTGTTGAAATCTGGTTACTATTTGTTTGACAATAAGCCAATAGTAATTAAACCTAGGGATGTTTCCATTGAGTTAGAAAAAGTCAAGGCAGATGTTGTCCCTGTTTGGATTAGACTAGCTGGTATTCCATTGAAATTCTGGAGAAAGTGTTTACCAAAAATTGCTAGTCTGATGGGCAAATATATCCAAATGGATGGGCCAACTGTGGATAAAAATCATCTGATTTATGCTAGGATCATAGTTTAGATGCAAATGGATCAGGCTTTGTCTGAGCAGGTGAAATTCTTGGACGAATCTGGAAAACTGGTTATTGTGAATGCTGCTTATGAATGGAAACCCATTTCCTGTACTAGCTGTAAAGGAATTGGTCATGTGGTAGCTCAATGCAGGAAACCAGTTCATAAAGTTGGGAGGAAACAAGCTCAGGGGCCTGTGGCTAAACCACAGTCCTTACCCAAACAAGTCTGGAGGCCAATACAAAAACCTCAGAATAATATTGTTCTTTCTCCACCTATCTTTACACCTGTAGCTTTTCCTCCTCTTGGCCAGGTTAGATCAACTCCTGCAGTAAAGTCTACACCTGTAAAGCAAATCATGAGCTTGAATAGACAAGGTGGGATGGCTGGGATCAGACTGTCTGGAAAATTTAGTCCTTATACTTTTGTTGATGCTCTGATTAATACTGCTACTCCTGGAGGGGGAGTGGTAGAGAGTGGAAAGGACCCTCCAGATGCCAATACTAATGCATAGTATTGGCTTAATGTAAGGGGTCTTAATGACCTAAATAAGCAGAAGGTGGTCAAATGATTTATGCACAATAATGGGGTTGGTCTCTTTGGTCTCCTGGAAACTAAGCTCAAACCTAGTAATCTTCTTAAGAGAGAAACCTCTATATGTGATGGATGGAGTGTGACCACTAACTGCAGATGGCATAAGAGGGGAGAATTTGGATTTTTTTAGAGGCCTTCTTGTTTTGATATCCACTTTTTATCTTACAATGCACAATATATTCATATGTTAGTTCATTCTTAAACTAATGATAAGAAATTTTATTTGACCATGATTAATACTTTCAATAGCCTTCATGAAAAAGGATAGCTATGGGATTTCTTAAAGCAAGTGGCTAATCACTGTTCTGATCCTTGGCTCTGGCTTGGAGATTTTAATACTGTTCTTTCACCTATTGAGAGACTGGGTGGTCATACCACTGAAATAGAAATGGAACAGTTTCAAGAATGTGCTTCTTTATGTTATATGGAGGATGTAACCGCTACTGGGGATCTCTATACTTAGTCTAATAAGCAAGAAGCTATTAAGAGAATTTATAGCAGGCTGGATATGGCTATGGGCAATCTTGAATGGATGGACATGTTTGGTGATTATATTGCTCATTTTCATCCAGAAGGTCTTTTTGATCACTGTCCATGTACTATGGTGAATAGGAGAGCTGATTTAGGGGAGGAAAAGAGTTTTAAATACTTTAATATGTGGGGCAAAGCTGAAGACTTTAAGGCTAATGTGAACAGTGTATGGAGATGTGGTTATTCTGGTACCAAGATGTTTAAAGTGATCAAGAAATTGAAGGCTCTCAAACCAGTTCTTATAAAATTGAATCATACTTGTTTTTCTAATATATAAAACACAACAACAATTGCTGGTATGGCTCTGGCAATTATTCAGAAAGCCTTAGTTTATAAGCCAGGGGATTTTGAACTTATTCATCAGGAGATGGATTTGGCAAGTGACCTCAAGGAGCTTACTATGGCTAGAGATAGCTTCTTATCACAGAAAGCAAAAATCCAGTGCTCCATTGAGGGGAATTTGAATACCTCATTTTTCCACCATGTGTTGTGACCATTATTTGAGCACATTTAGTCCCCGAATTAGCCTCATTCCTATGCTTTTTAGTGCATAATTGGGTCATTTACTATCTTTTGTCCTTTGTTTTGCATATTCTTTGAGGTTTTGTTTCCTTGGTAGGAGAGAAGTGCAAACCTTGCATTTTCATGGCAAAATAGAGCTAAATTGATCGAATCTAATGACCAAGCATCAAAGAGAAGATAAGACTAGAAGGCCTTTGTACATATTATAGTAGATGGGCAATGATGAAGAAATCCTTGCATCCCCGACTAAATCCCGGAGGATTATTGGAAGAAGAAAAGAAGAAAAGAAAGATGTGACACAATCCGCCCGTCCAACTAGGCAAGACGCCCGTCCAAGACGTGAGGAATCCGAGCGTCTTTGCCATCCAGACGCCCGTCCAACAACGCCACAATCCGCCCGTCCAGCTATCAATCCGCTCGTCCAGCCACCAGGAAATCCGCCCGTTCCGGCACCTTGGACGCCCGGATTCTCTTACAGGCCTACACGACCTTTTCTTCATGCTCCATGAAAGATGCGCATATTTATGAAAGACCGGCAAAAAGGAGACCGACATCTCTTTTGAGAGGAGTGATTCCTCAAGGACTTAATCGTCATTTAAGCCCTTAGTAAACCCTAATTTGTGTACCTAATCCCCACTATAAATACCCCATTAGTCTAATTAGATAATCATGTTCTTCTTATCAATCTTTAGTGTAGTGTATATCATTCTAATCTCTTCTTAATTTTGTAATCAACTTCTAATCAAATATTAATAAAAATATCATTTCCTTAATCTCTCTTTTGTTCATCCTTTATTTTGGGTAATTGAAGATTATTTGGGTTATTATTGGGAGATTGACAACCTTCCAATCAATCATCAAGTACTTCTATTATTCTTTGCTTTATTTTGGAATCATTAGTAGGTATAACTCTCTTAATCCCTTTTTAATTATTGTTAATCATCTACATTTATTCATCATATTTTGCTTTGTTAATGTGATTGACAACCTTGTTAACATGTCAAACTTGATAATGAGCGAATAGTTTCCTTAACTAGGGTTAATGGGTAATTAGGGGAAACCAACATGGGGAATGATTCATGCTTAATTTAATATGTTTTCATAGTTTATTTGCTTGCTTGTTGTGATCTCAACTTATGCACATGTTATGTTTGATGAAATGCGAGCCTATGAATCCTTGCATTTTTTACCCATCACTTACCTTTTCAATGAGACTTGTAAGACATAAACCAACTCGAGTCTCATTAGACCATGCATATAGTTGAGTAGGGAGGATTAAGTCGACTTGTAGGTGTTGTACAATCTAATCGATTCGGCTCCGGGACCCAAACCTTCCTAGGATTGTAAGATATTGTGGACGCGGGCCCATGGGGGCGCTTGGGAGAACAAGCGTTTGCATTTGTGGAGTCGCCACCAATTTATTGTGGAAAATTGGAAATCGTTCGAATACCTCGTGTCATGTCAAGACACAAAGTAATGACATGAACACCAAAAACTCGTTACCCTTAGCATTCTATGTCTAGAATGACTCTCGTGGATGCCAATGAACACGGATATTCACAGAGATCTGGAGTAAGGGGTGAGGGTACGTATTAGGAAGCTCTTTTGATCGAACACCTAATCCCGCCCACCTCGATATATAGCAGCCTCTACTAATGATTAGGGAAATTATCTATACTCGATATGTTGTCGATTATATGCATACAATGCAACATCCATTAGATTAATCCTAACATGTGAAGAATTAGACTAAGTCGGTAAACACGTAATTTAATCATACAATTGATGTCGAAGTAGAGATTTAAATTGATTACATGTGAAAACATACAAGTGATACAATAAAGAAATACAATAAAAATACAATAAAGGAAATTACAATAATTAAATTGGATTAAATGATTTATGTCGAAAATACTTCTAAAACGGATAATTTGAGAAAGAAACAAATTAACGAACATGGATTAAGGTGATAATACGATTAGTAGTAAATTAATACGTAAGCTAATAACTTGGTCAAAGCAAAAACGGGAGTTCAGAGACAGAAATCAACCAGGAACAGGCGCAGCAGAGCTGCATCCCTTGGAAGAGGCACAACAGTTGCTGCGTCTGTTCCTTGGCTCAGTTCTGGATGTGAAGCCGGAATTGCAAGTCGTTAATATTCATTGGTGAATTTAAGGCTTGATTATGAATAATTGACTCGAGTGAAGGTGATTAGCAGGTTATTTACATGTGATTAAGGGTCATGAAAGCGATAAAACATGGATGAAACTAATTAGAACGAATTATTACAAGGTTTAATAAGGTTAATTAACGAATTAAACAAACTAAACAAATTAATTAGGTTAAACATGTTATTAATGACGAATTAATGATGATGATGATAAATAAAAGGTGAAAAATATATCAATGACGAATTCCAGAGACTCAATATTAATGAATCGAACCTCTAAAACCCGAATTTGACTTTAATGACGAAAACACGCAAATATTGGTTACAAGGGGTTTAAGTCGGAAATTTAATGACGAATTAAACATTAATGATGATGAATAATATATGCTATATGTTAGAATTATTATGCTGGAGTTATTATGTCCATGAGCAATGAACAAACGAAAGAAAATAAAAAACAAGCGAATTGACAAAAGACGAAGGAAGAAGAAAGGAAGGAGGAACTGCGGCAGCCTCACGAAGAGGCGCAACAATTGCTGCGTCCTTTCTCGACGGTCATCTTCTGGTAATTCGTAAAAAAGGATTTAAAGCATGGTTTTAGAAATTGGTTTTAGAAATACTTTCGACATAAATCTTACAATATGATTACAATAATAAAGAACAATAAATAAAAGAAGGATTTACACCCTCAGACTTACATGTTTGACGAAACGAGATGAACTAAGTATACGTTTAGTGATGCTCGACTCGAATGTAGACGAAAGTGCCCTCGTAAGAGGAAAACGAATAAGATTGATTAAGGTTGATTGATGTGGAGTTGGTCAAATTGGTCGGTCATGCAAAACGAGGCTGGTACTCAGAAGGATCCGAGCTTACGTGGTCGAAAATTCAAGCACGTAGACACCAAAAAGTAAGAACGTGGTCTAGAATGCAAAGGGAGAAGAGAAGGGCGGACACTCGCGTGAGAAATATGTGAGATCGAAGGTCTCTAATTATACTAATCACGCGGAGGAAATAGGGTTTTCGGAGAAACTTTGGAAGTGAATCTCGAGAAGATATGAAAAGATACGAAAAATACGCAGAAAAGGACTTGGGAAGAGGCGCAGCATGCACTGCGTCTCTTGGAAGAGGCGCAACACCTGCTGCGTCCTTTCCCAAGTGGTTTCCTCCCACGGAAGAAAGATTTACGTGTTTTGGTTATGGAATAACGGATTAATCTTGTTTTCTTTAATATTTTGTGTGAATATTACGGGAAATTATTGCCAAAGATTAAAAGATTGCGAAAATATGGAATAGAAATATCCGGAACATTCCAGAACATTCGGACTCGGTTTCAGAAAATGAAGACGGTTTTATGACCCGGACTCCAAATGTACTCTAATTACTGCTAAAACGACCGTATCGGCACGTAGATGACAATTAAGAGGTAGACACAAGTGTTTGAGCGATCACTTGACGATAAACTTACGAACTATCACCAATCGTTCCACGTACCAAACATGCGGCCCAATCATCACCGGGTGGTTTGCGGGAGGTGCAGAAATGAGGTATCTACAGATATAAACCAACTCGATCCATCACAATAATAATTGCTTGCTTATAATTTGAGAATATGTTTGTATGATCAATTCCCATGAATCCCCTATGATCCCATGACACCCTAGTGCTTTTAATCAATTGTTTACATCTCTTTTTAATCATCTTGCTTGTTTACTTTTATTGTTTTTTAGTTTAGTGATCTTCTCATCTCAACCCCAAATCGTGACACCCCTAGACACCGCTACTTGCAATCGAAAATTCTACATCAATACCCGTCCCTTGGGATCCGACCTTTACTTGCCTCTTTACTAATAATAGAGTTGTTTATGAAGTTATAAATATTGTTTTGGTCTAGGTGCTCCTAACGACAAGTAACCGAAAAGTAAAACTCCGAGTGAGTAAAACCGACCAAAAATGGCGCCGTTGCCGGGGACGGTGTTAACTTGATTTAATTTTCTTAGATTGTTTTTAGTTGTGTCTTTCTTTGCCTTGGGGAAGTAAAACTCCTCAAGGTTTGTTCTAATTATTTTCAAGTTATTTGATATTTTGCATGTCTAGAAGATCACAAGGTAACTTGTTACCTATTGATCACGAAATTGAAAGGACTTTGACAAACAATAGAAGACTTGCTAGAGGTACTTTGAGAGGTATTGGTGAGGTTGTAGATATTCAACCAAATACTATTGAGTTCGTCAACCCTTTTGCAAGAGAAGGTGAGGAGAACCCAACAACAAATCCAACACAAAATCAACCCACAATGCCTAAATTTTCATCACATTCCGTACTGACCGAGGAGAACCTACCCAATGGTACTCCCACAATACAACACTTAACCGGAAATTTCATTGCAAAATCTGCATTTATCCAATTAGTCAAAAGAAGCCAATTTGGGGAGATGCCTAGTGAAGACCCTCACTCTCACATGGAGACTTTTTGTGACTATTGTGATGCGATTTCACAAACCGGTGTGACTCAAGACCAAATTCGATGGGTCTTATTTTCTTTTTCTCTAATCGGGACCGCAAAATAATGGTTGAAGAGCCTTGATAAAGCTACTCTTGGAATTGACTCTTGGAAGAAGTTGGCTCTAGCTTTCTACAAAAAAATTCTACCCTTCGGAAAAAACTAACATGCAAAGAGCTCAAATTACGGGTTTTAAGCAAAGGGATGAAGAATCTTTGTATGAAGCTTGGGAGCGATTCAAAGGAATTTGTCGCTCATGTCCTCATCATGGACTTAGCGAGTGGTTCTTGGTACAACAATTTTGGAATGGTCTTTATGAAGACTCAAGAAACATTCTCAACATGGGATCAAATGGTATGTTCACCGAAGTTGACGATAATCAAACTTGGAACAAGATTGAGGAAATGGCGGTCCATAACTCACAATATAATAGACCTCGCAAGGCTACTAGAGGAGGAAAGCATGAAGTGGACTCTATTACTCAATTGGGTGCTCAACTTAGTGCTCATATTGACACCATTAACTTGAAGTTTGAAAAGGCTATGGCTCAAAATCACTAAAGCATCATGTTAATGCCATGGTAGCATCTTCATCAATCCCAAGTGGGATATGTGAGAATTGTGGAACTTTGGGACACGACCAAAGTGAATGTAGGGGAACAAATGAACAGGTAAATGCTTTTCAAGCATACAAGAGTGGTACCCCTTATTCCAACTATTACAATGAAAACACCAAATTCCACCCAAATCTCTCATACAAAAGCCAAAATGTTCAAAACCCTCAACCAACATACACCCCACCTCCCATGAGAAACCAAAATCAAAGACCCTTTTTCAACCAAAACCAAGGTTACCAAAATCAAACTCCATACAATCAACAAAAATGACCAAGGTTTTGATGTTCAAAAAGCGGTCCTCCAAATGCAAAAGAATCAACAAGAGTTTTTCACTCAAATGCAAAAGGATAGTCAAGCAAATGACATCACCATCAACAACATCTTAGCCCACACAAAAAAGTTAGAAACTCAATTAACCCGACTAGCATCTTCAAGTTCTCAAAGACAAAAGGGGCAATTACCACCTCAAAGTAATCCCCCAAGACATGAAACGGTTAGTGCCATTCACTTGAGGAGTGGTACGAGGTATAAAGGACCAAAGAAGCAAGTTGAGGATGAAGTTGTGGAAGCTAGTGACAAAGAAGAAGTTGTGCAAAACTCTAAGGAAGGAGAACCAACAAAAGAAGAAGTTTCAAAGAAAAGTGAAGAGAAGGCCAAGGAGAAGGAGCCCATTGTGATTAGACTTACATTCCAAAGTCGTCAAGCTAAGCCTAAGTTTGATGACCAACTTGGAAACTTTATGGAAATTGTGAAGAATTTGGAAGTCTCGATTCCTTTTACGGAATTAATCAATCACGTGCCGGCCTATGCAAAGTACATGAAGGACATCCTTACAAAAAAGAAGTCGATCCGGAAGCTTGAAACTATCGCCTTCACTAAGGTGAGTAGTGCAATCCTTCAAGGGAGTTCACCTCCGAAACTTAAAGACCCGGGAAGCTTCTCAATACCGTGTACCATTGGCGACACCACGATTAACAAGGCTTTGTGTGATCTAGGAGCAAGCGTGAGTGTTATGCCGTATTCGGTTAGTAAAAGGTTAGGGATGGGAGAGCTTTAATGTACCAACATCACACTCCAAATGGCCGATAGATCGACGAAGACAACATTAGGGATATGGGAAGATGATTCCGTGAGAGTTGGGAAATTTTTCATCCCGGTGGACTTTGTCATCGTTGACATGGAAGAAGACTCCAATATTCCAATCATTCTAGGTAGACCTTTATTGTACACCGCGGGTGCGGTGATAGATGTGAAGCACGGAGAGCTTACTCTAGAAGTGGGAGACGAAAGCATAACTTTCAATCTTGACAAGACCATGAGAGCTCCCCGTTTGCATGAACCATGCTTTATGATTGATCACTATAGCCGGAAGGATGATAGGAAGAAGTCGGAATTCCAATGGAAAAAGAAAGTTGATGATGCTCCATTCAAAGAGCAAGAGAATAGCAACAAAGAGAGCTTAAAAAGCTCACCCATGACAAGTGAAGAGGATGGCCTCATTGGCCAAAACAAGAAAGAAGGAGAGTTGTCTCTATCAACTCAAGAGATTTTTAATGATCAAGTAGACAAAGTTTGCGGTCTTTGGGATGATGAGTTCGAAGGGATATTCAAACCCTACATTGGTAATGCTATGAACCAAGACCATCACGGAGAACAACATGTGCAAAGATCTATTGAGGATATTTATCATGATAATGAACAAGTTTTCGACTAATTCTTCAAGGTGTTGAGTAACATTAACAACACCTTGAACATGCCCCCTTGACATCTCACATTGGATGAGAGTTTGGTGGAGTCCTCCCTAAACCACCATTTGTAAATATTCTAACTCCCTAACTTGCATTTCAATTTTTACATTGCATTTTTGTCATTTTTGGATTTATATTTTTGTGCCTTGATCAAGATGTTCATAATTTTTGAGAGAAGTGAGGGAGGGACTTATGATTTTATTGATGTGTAGTACTTTGACTTAGTGTGGGGATAGCAATTGCCTAGGCTATTCATGCCTTTGTAGTGCCCCTACAATGAAAAACACGAGAATTGAAGAATGAAAATGATACGGGTTATGCAGTACCCACGGATGGACCTGAATCCGTGTGGACAGGGAAGAATCCGGGTGTCTCAAAAGGGAATCCGCTCGTCTAGCAGAATTCGAGCATCCTATGTCACCAGGCGCTCGTCTGGCTGAGCTGTGGAATTCAAAAAATGGTCTGTCACAGAATCCGAGCGTCCCAGTGAAGAATCCGCTCGTCTTATACAAGACGCTCGTCTTGCAGAGAAGACGCTCGTCTTTCTGCTGTTGAAATTTAAGGAATCACCCTGTAACAGAATCCGAGCATCTTTCAAAGAATCCGCTCGTCTCACATTGAAGAATCCGCCCGTCTTTGCATAAAGACGCTCGTCCCATAGCGTCTCTTCCTGAAGCAAAACGTGCAGAATCCGAGCGTCCCAGACTCTAATCCGCTCGTCCCTGCTGCTGTTTTCAAAATTAACGGGTCTTTTAAAACCCTTTCCCTCATTCATTTTCATTTCTTCTACATTCAAACACTACCCAAAACCCAAAAACCCCAAAAACCCTCATCCTCCACATCAACAAAACAAGATTTCCTCAACCAAATTCAACAAAATCAAATCCAAACTTCCCCACAACAAAAATTAATCACTCCTTTTACAACAACAATTCATTCAAACACCAAAATCTTCAACCTTTGAGTCGATTTTTAAGATACAAAGCAACATTCTTTCATCTTAAATCGATTTGGGCATAAATAAAAATTGAAGATTTCAATCTTTCTTTGGTGTAATCAACAATGGCAAGAACTAAAGGAGGTAACAAGGCACCCCCAAAGAAGACACTTTCAAAAAGGCAACAAACTCTTCAAGCAAAACAATTGTCAAAGGCATTGGTAGTTCATGAGGCAAGGTTGGAGGTTCAACAAGGTCCCCCTATGGAAGCTACAACATCAACAACTCCGGTCATTGAGCAATTATCTAATTATCCGGAGGTAATTTTCACTTCCGACTCCCATAGGGATAAATTTGTTCTCTTTGCTAAGAAGACCATTATGCCTACAAAATTTATTTGTGAAGATGCTTTGATAAAGTTGGGTGTTCTTGAACAAACCAAAACCTTCTTTGAGGCTATGGGATTGGGTAAATTGTTTACCATGAAATAATTGACATAACCCTCCCTCACATTTGAATTTTCGAGTTCCTTGAAAGTTACAAGGGTGGAAACTAGAACTCACATCGAGTTTTGTCTTGCAAATATCAATAGACGCATCACTTTTGATTAATTGAGTAAGATTTTAGGCCTTAGTGATACCTCATACTATGAAAAGATCCCCGACAAGTATGACCCCGCTCCTCTTTGGGAGGCAATTTCCGAAAAGAAATTTGTGCGTTTTCATGATTGTCGCGCTCTATTAGTCCACCATCCGGGCATTAGAGTGTGGCATAAGGTCATTGGGAATACTTTGATAGCAAGAAATGACACTAATCATCTTACCAAGCTCGATTTTGTTCTTCTTGAGTCGGCCTTGAACATAGGAAGGGAATATACTAAGCCATATAATGCTCTAAGACTTTTGGTTGAAAGATGGCTTAATGTCGATTGTGGTAAAGAGGGCACCGCTTTTATTGTGAATGGAGGACTAGTTACCTATTTGGCCAAGCACGTCAACCCAAATTTCAACAAAGACAAAACTTATGTGGCGGTCAAAGGAGGTCATCTCATTGATATGGACACCATGATTCACAAGTTTAAGTGGGTCAAGCATGCTCCTCTTGATACCAAATATGGGTGGTTAACCAATGAAGCTAGATCCTTCACTTTGCCTTCAAAGATTTGCCGATTGAGTGTTCACCGGCCAAACTACCTTTTTCCACTCTCCGAGGAGACCGAGTACATTATTCAACAACAAAGAGGCGAGATTGATGATCCCTCCTCCTCCATTGTCACACCACCCTACCCATTTGAGTATCACGAGTTCAAACCCAAGGATGTCGAGGTAGAAAATGATTACTTGACTCTACTCATGAGGGAAATGCACAAGAAAGCTTACAATGATAGAGTGGATGCTTACAAGGCCCAATATCCGCCCCTCCTACATCTAGCTAGGCAAGGACTTCTTAATCCATCATGTCTTTTGCCTAGTTGGATAGGGAAGCTTTCTTTCCTAGCACCTCTAGTGGTGGAAGACCGGGTGGAGAGGAGAATATTGTTGATGAGGGTGTTGATGAAGAAGGTGAAGAAGAAGAGGTTCAAGAGAATGTTAAAGAAGAAGAAGCTCAAGAAGAGGAAGAAGAAAGTGAGGAAGAGCAAGGAAGTGAAAGTGGGAGTGGAGATGATTCCACATCTATAGAGGAAGATGATGATAATGATGATATGATGAAGGATTAGCAAACCGTGGAGGCTCCTATACTCTTTCACCCCTCTTATGGTTTGTCTACTTCTTTTGTTTTCTTTATTGTATTTTGATCATTTGTTTGAGGAGTCCTAGCAACATGGAGGACTAACACCTTGGCTTCATTAAGGTGTTCTTTTTATTGTTCCCACATGAAAAATCCAAAATGACAATTTGTAGTTTCATGCACAGCATTCCGTGTGCATGAACTACCCCGAAATTCAAGACGTTAGAAATAATGTCTATTTTGGTTCGGGGAAGTACATGCATATGCACCGGGAGGTAATCTAAATTACGCTCTCCGCCATAACAAAAACCCATGCATCATGTAGTATAGCTTTGTATAGCTTGCATTTAGTTTAGAAATCATGCATCCTACTTGCATAATTTCCTATCGTATTGGCCATTGAGGACAATGCCCATACTAGTGCGGGGATGGGAAATTTTAACTTGACTTTTATTCAAAAATAAAAAAAATTTCGAAAAAACCAAAAAAATTGAAAAATTGAAAAACCAAAAACATGTTCATTTCCTTTGTAGTGTAGTCTTGTATATATTGTTTTGTATATATTGTGTTTGTTCATCCTTTTTCACATTGATTGACTACGCCACATCCGAGACATAAGGATATAGAAGACCGCATGGTATGATCTTTCCAATCTCCTTTTTCCTCTTTATGTTAATGACTATGTGGCTTTATTTTGATTGATGCGGTATAAACAATGTGATTTTAGGATTGCATTTAGATTATATGGCATACTAGTTGGTAGAAGCATATGCATTATGATGTATAAATGTTAGTTGCATCATGGCATGTAGTTTGCATGTTAGAAAAATTTTGTGAAACCGTCTACTTGGATAGCTTGACAAGTGTATATAGGCCCTAGTAGATGCTTTTTCTTCTTGAGATTTTGCTTGTTAGAATACTTGTAAAACACCCTAGGATGTGTCATGCTAGTATCCTTTGACCCATGGATTAAGGCCTAGTCAAGAGTACCTTGTGGTGTGATAACTCTTTGGCTACCGTTTATTCCAAGGTGACTCTTGAAACCATGCAATCATCATCCACGTTCTACCACATTTTGTCATCAAAGGGAATGGGCACAAAAATTGTTCAAAAATTTGAGTTCAAGAAAAGAAAAGAAAAGTCAAAAACTTTGCAAATGCATCAAAATAAAAGAGGAGTAACAAAAATAAAAACTCCTATGCTTCAAATATAAGGCACCCTCGTTACTAATTGGGGTGACTTTTAAAATGTTCAAAAGAAAAATGCAAAAAGTTGAAAGTTGTCAAGTGTTGAAATGCCAAAAATCAAAAGAAATGGCAAAAAGAAAGTGTTCTCAAATGTTGTATGCCACAAGAAATTGGGGGGAAAAACAAAAAAAGCAAAATCCCAAATGAAACTCAAATACTATCGATCCCTTTATCCATCGTATCCATTTTTGTGCATGGTAGAGAGGGGACGACTCTTCTTCTTGTCTAGGCAAGAAGGGGAATTCCGCGATCCTCCAGTGTTTCTAACACCATAGGGAGTCTACTCTTGACAAAAGCATTTAACGATTGAGGACAAAGGTACCCTAGCTTGACACAACTTGGAGGTGATTTATTGGTATCCTTCTAGGCTTAGTAGTTTGAAAAAATTGCATCTATGAAGGAGTGTGTACCCTTGAATTATTTCCCTTGTAGATAATTTCCGCCACTTAGATGAGGAAAGTGGCTATTCTTTTGTAGATACATCCATTACTTGTTTTGTGTGCTTTAATGCTTGGATGTATCGTCATTTTGGCAAGCCCCACCTTGCCTTGCAAGAAGGAATCCTACCTCATGGTTGTCTTGTTGTGAGTTGAAGGGGCGGAGTGAGACCCGCTAATTGTCTCATATCGGCTATGCTATTAGGTTAGTATAAATAACGGTCCTAGTTTTTGTCACCTATTTACTCGGGACGAGCAAATGTTCGGTTTGGAGATATTTGATGTGACCATTATTTGAGCACATTTAGTCCCCGAATTAGCCTCGTTCCTATGCTTTTTAGTGCATGATTATGTCATTTACTATCTTTAGTCCTTTGTTTTGGATATTCTTTGAGGTTTTGTTTCCTTGGTAGGAGAGGAGTGCAAATCTTGCATTTTCATGGCAAAATAGAGCTAAATTGATCGAATCTAATGACCAAACATCAAAGAGAAGACAAGACTAGAAGGCCTTTATACATATTATAGTAGATGGGCAATGATAAAGAAATCCTTGCATCCCCGACTAAATCCCGGAGGATTATTGGAAGAAGAAAAGAAGAAAAGCAAGCTGTGACACAATCCGCCCGTCCAACTAGGCAAGATGCCCGTCCAAGACGTGAGGAATCCGAGCGTCTTTGCCATCCAGACGACCGTCTGATGTATCACTTTTATATATACTTTTATAGCTCCCTTTATACCATTTTACATACCGTTTTCGTGCCTTTATATCATTTATATGCCTTATTTCAATGAATTGTCGATACTGCCGCTATTTTGTGTTTTGATGCAGAAATGACTCGTTATGAGTATGATCAAGCTAAGATTAGCGTGGCGGAGACGGCATAGTAGAATACACGAAGCATGGCACGAGGAACGAGGAAGCACGAAGGCTAGAAGTGAAAGAAAGAAGGAAGCCGTATGTGAAGCAGGATCCTCGATCGAGTCAGGGAAGACTCGATCGAGCCAGGCGCGACTCGATCGTGGAACCCTTGTGGCGGTTTATTTTCCGGACTTTCCAAAAAATGATTATTTTTTGTTATAAATTAAAAACTCGTACTTTATTGTTACGTTACGCTTTTATTTACCTTCATACTGTTGAATACTCTCTTAGAACCCTAATCTTTCCTTGCTACGGTACTAATCTTTCCTCAATAATTAATCGTTCATTGTTTTATGTCAATTGATCTTTGTTATTTCATGCTTTTAATTATGTCTTCAATCTTAATCATTGTTGTTATTACTTTAATCATAAGTAGCTAATTCCCCCATCTAGGATGAAAGGGATCTAGGTTAATTAAAAGGGAAAATTGATTAATTGCCATTGATATCGCATAAGTTGTTGTTTGATTATTGTTCTTCTTCTAGTTAATTAACTTAAGACCTGAGTTATTAATTAGTGTAGCGAATTAATACTTTCACCGACCGGGTTAGAATTAATATAGGTTGTGATAATCAAATAGACTGTATCTAATTATAGCGACCACTTGTTAGAATCGATCTAAAGGGCATAATTGAGTCGACCGATCTTATGACCTTAAACAGCTTGATAGATCTAGCAATTGATTAATAATCCCCAAATAATTGACCTAGTGAACCGGAAGTCCTAGACCTTTAATATTATTGTTTAAACCTCCTTTTAATTACTTGCAATTAGTTGATTAGATCAAAACAAAACAAACCCCCCAGAAAACGGTTACCTTTAGACAATTTAAATATTTACAGACTTAGCTTTTACCGCCTCCCTGTGGATTCGATACCTGTCTTACTGCTAGCTATTCTTGTTAGTCCTGAGATAGTTTTACTTTGATTTGGTGATACGACTTTAACCATATCAAATTTGGCGCCGTTGCCGGGGAGGCAACAATTGTTTAGTCTGTTTGTGTTTATTTTGTCTTTTTGTCTCAGGGAACCCAGTTCCTTGAGACCGTTCTCACACTTCTCTTGTTAGTTCCGTGTATGCCCAGGTCTAATAGGTCCGAGATTATCCCTTTTGATCCTGAACCAGAGAAGACTTTTCGCTACAGAGGGAAATTTAATCAAGAAGTGGGTCAAGTAGAAGACTTGAGTATACTTGACGTCGAGACGGCGAGCTCAACAGAGTCAGCCGATCGGTCCTACGAAGAGGAAGAGGATGACATTCTTATTCCTGAAATTCCAGTCACGACTGATATTCCCGAAACAACCATCATACCTACTCTAGCCAGTCACTCCGATCTGACCTTAGCTTCTATCCCACAAGGATTCAAGCTGCCCACTACTACCAATGGAACTTTTGAGATTCGACCATCTTACATCAATTTGGTGGAATGAAATATGTTTGGAGGGACAGCTGCTGAGGACCCTGCGACACATATGGAGAAATTTGTCACCTACTGCTCTTCTATTCTATTAACAGCTGGAGTGACACAAGATCAGGTTAAGCAGGTGCTCTTCCCTTTCTCTCTGAAAGATGGAGCTGCTGAGTGGTGAGAGATATGGATATGGATACTTTTGAAGGAGTTCTGACTGGAATTCCTTGGATCTTGCTTTCTACAAGAGGTACTTCCCACCTCAAAAGACTAATGCTTTGAGAAATCAAATTACCGTTTCAAGCAAGGAGCTACTGAAGATTTGAATGAAGCTTGGACTCGCTTCAAACGTTTAGTCCGATCGTTCCCATCATGGTTTCCCTAAGTGGTTTCTTTGCAACCAGTTTTATAACGGGTTGTATGACGATCATCGTGCCCTTTTGGATTCTTCTGCTAATGGGAGGTTTCAGGATAACACCAATGATGGTGACGCGTAGAAGTTAATTGATCATATTGCTACCCATACTGCCAGGTATGGAAATCCTAGAGGAAGCACGCGAGGTACTGGTGTTGATAGTGCCCTGGCGGCACAGCTGGAGACTATTTCTGCTCAAATTGCTAAGATAAAGACTACCCAATCATTGGGTAGTAAGGAGAGAGTTCATGCCATGAGTCAGCAAGTAGAGGAGTCTTGTGCTAGATGTGGTTTAGACGGTCATGGTGCAGCTGATTGCATGAGTACATTGGAGCAGGTTAATGCTTTTCAGGCCTACAGACAGGGTGCACAAGGTACACCCTTCTCCAATTTTTACAATGAAAGAACGAAGGAACACCCATTCCTTCAATGGTCCAGTCAGAATGTACAAAACCCGCAGCAGCCACAGAAGAATGTTTATGTCCCTCCCAACAATCGTGGTAATAAACCACCAGGGGGATATCAGAGGAAAAATTAAGGAGGCCAGCAGTTTAACAATCAATATCAACAGCCTCCTCAGAAAACTCCTCAACAAATTTCTCAACAAACTCCAAACAATGAGATGGCAGAGTTGCGCAATCTTTTGCAACAAACTTTGTCGATGCAGCAGAAGCAGACGACTCAAATTTCTGAGCTAATTGCCCATAACAAGATGCTAGATAATCAAGTGGCTCAGATGGCACTTCAAAACCCATCAAAACAGGCCGTAGGTCTTCCTCCTCAAGGTAAACAAGCTCATGAGCAAGCTAATGTTATTCAGCTGAGGAGCGGTACTTCTTATGCGAATCCCGACCTGCAAAGCCTTGAGAATGACGTGCCCATTACTGTTGATGAGGTCCCTTACATGCATCCCAAAGGATTGGGTAATTTGGAGCTTAGTGATGATGAAAAATAAGCTGACGAAGTTGAAACACGAGCTGACGATAAAAGCAAAAAAGACGAAGGAGCTGAACCTGCAAAGGATCCTCGATCGAGTCAGCCCCAGCTCGATCGAGGAACCAGCCAGCTCGATCGAGTCACCCCTCGACTCGATCGAGGCACCTCTTCGATAGCTGACGGTGTTTCAAAAGTTGTTTCTAAGGTCAAGCAAGCCGAGCCCATAACTATTGCACTACCTTTTCCTCATCGACAACAAAAATCCAAGCTGGATAAGCAGTTCGGTAAGTTTATGGAGGTCGTGAAGAATCTACAGGTAAGTGTCCCTTTTACTGAATTAATTACTCAAGTGCCGGCTTATGCGAAATTCATGAAGGAGATTTTGACAAGGAAGAGATCCTTTGACGCGGTGGAAACTATTGCTTACACTCAGAAGTGCAGTTCCATGTTGCCAATCAATTCACCACCTAAATTAAAGGATCCAAGAAGTTTTTCTATCCCTTGTCATATCGGTCACCTTGCTATTAGTAAGGCTCTTTGCGATTTAGGAGCTAGTGTCAGCATTATGCCGTATTTTGTCTGTAAGAAATTAAATATGGATCCGTTGACAGTTATTAATATGACATTACAGATGGCCGATAGATCAGTTAAACACCCATTGGGGGTGTTGGAGGATGTTCCCGTTCGTATTGGGAAATTCTTCATCCCTGTTGATTTTGTTGTCTTAGACATGGTGAGGACAACCAAATCCCTATCATTTTGGGCGACTGTTCCTTCACATCATGCTGGGGCGGTTATAGATGTTAGGCAAGGGAGATTGACTCTAGCTGTAGGGGATGATACGATTGTTTTTAACTTGGAAAAAGCATTAAAACATCCCATGATAGAAGAGACTTGTCATAGTATAGATGTTGTTGATTTTAATATTGATGAGTGTCTTCATATGTGTTTGGATAGGGATCCTCTGGAGATTGCCCTGGTTTCGGATCCAGCTGATCAGACGGGTTCATGGAGTCCAGAAGTTCATCGGATTGAGAGGCTTCTAACTGGAGAGGAATGCCCACATCAAAGGGTATATAGTTTGGGTACTACACCTAAGGTAACTGAGGTAAAGAAACCTGAATTAAAACCTCTTCCCTCTCATCTTAAGTATGAGTTTCTTGATGATTGTGAAATGAACCCAGTGATCGTCAATGCTAGCCTAACTGAAGGTCAACTATCTGCTTTGTTGACTGTTTTGAGAAATCATAAAAAGGCAATTGGGTATAGCATTGATGATCTGAAAGGTATTAGTCCTGATTTTCACATGCACCGAATTCATTTGGAAGAAGGCCACAAGCCTAGTGCACAGGGTCAGAGACGACTAAATCCTCCTATGCAGGAGGTGGTAAGAAAAGAGGTACAGAAATTACTTGATGCCGGTATAATTTTCTCTATATCTGATTCTAAATGGGTCAGTCATGTCCAAGTTGTACCTAAGAAGGGAGGTACTACAGTAGTAAAAAATGATAAGAATGAATTGATTGCTACTAGACTTGTTACGGGGTGGAGGATGTGCATTGACTATAGGAAGTTGAACACGGCCACTAAAAAGGACCATTTCCCACTTCCTTACATTGACCAAATGTTAGAGAGATTAGCGTGTCATAGTTATTTCTGTTACCTAGATGGCTACTCCGGTTTCTTTTAGATACCCATACATCCTGACGATCAGGAAAAGACCACTTTCACATGTCCATATGGTGTATTTGCATATAGGAGGATGCCCTTTGGTTTATGTAACGCTCCTGCTACCTTTCAGCGTTGTATGGTGGCCATATTTTCTGATTACATAGAGTCTATCATGGAAGTCTTTATGGATGATTTCAGTGTATATGGTACTGATTTTGATATTTGTTTGAGAAACTTGACTAAGGTTTTGCAGCGCTGTGAGGAGAGCAACCTTGTTCTCAACTGGGAGAAGTGCCACTTCATGGTTACTGAAGGGGTGGTACTCGGTCACTTGGTGTCAGGTAAGGGTATTCAAGTGGACAAAGCTAAGGTTGAGGTAATTGAGCAACTCCCGTACCCGGTTAATGTTAAAAGTGTGGGTAGTTTTCTTGGTCATGCAGGGTTTTATCGCCGCTTTATTAAAGTTTTTTCTAAAATTGCTCAACCTCTAACCCGGCTACTCCATAAAGATACACCTTTTGTGTTTACCGACGAGTGTTTTAAGTCCTTTGACATGATTAAACAAGCTCTTATCTCAGCTCCCATTATCCGATCTCTGGATTGGAGCCTTCCTTTTGAGATTATGTGCGATGCCAGTGATTATGCAGTTGGAACTGTTTTGGGGCAGCGAAAGGAAAAGGTGTTACATGCCATTTACTATACAAGCAATACTCTTGATGATGCACAAATTAACTATGCTACTACGGAGAAGGAGCTTCTTGCAGTTGTCTATTCTTTAGACAAATTTAGAGCTTATCTTGTTGGTTCTAAAGTTATTGTTCATACTGACCATGCAGCTTTGAAATATCTTTTAACCAAACAAGAGGCTAAACCTAGACTTATTAGATGGATTTTACTGTTACAGGAATTTAATTTAGAAATCCGTGATAAGTCTGGTGCTGAAAATGTTGTTGCAGATCATTTGTCTAGGCTGAGATTTGCAGGAAGAGAGATCTTGCCCATTGATGACTCTTTTCGGATGACCAATCATTAGTCAGTAGCTGCAAATACTCCATGGTTTGCAGATTATGCCAATTATTTGGTGGGAGGTATGCTTCCTCCTGATCTATCCTATCAGTAGAAGAAGAGGTTTTTGCATGACGTGAAGCGATATTTCTGGGACGACCCATATCTGTTCCGGGAGTGCGCAGACAGTATCTACAAACGATGTATTCCAGAGGGTGAGGTACGTGCCATCCTTTCTCATTGTCACTCTTCTTGTTATGGAGGTCATCATGGTCCTTCTAGGACATTTGCTAAGGTAATGCAATCGGGTTTTTATTGGCCTACTATCTTGAAAGACGCTACTACTTTTGTCCGTTCTTGTGATGCATGTCAAAGGACGGCAATATCTCGCAAAGGCATGAGATGCCTCAAACTGGAATCTTCGAAGTGGAGATTTTTGATGTTTAGGGCATTGATTACCAAGGGCCATTCCCTACTTCTCATGGGAATCAGTATATTTTAGTAGCTGTAGATTATGTTTCTAAATGGGTGGAGGCAATTGCCACCCCCACTTGTGATGCTAAATCTGTTGTTAAGCTATTTTAGAAGATTATCTTTCCACGGTTTGGAGTGCCTCGCGCAGTGATCAGTGATGGAGGCAAGCATTTCAATGAGCGTTATCTTAATTCTCTTTTGAAGAAATATGGCGTTACACACCGCAGAGGATTGGCATATCATCCTCAAACCAGTGGACAAGTAGAGATTTCCAACAGAGAGCTGAAACAAATCTTGAAAAAGGTAGTAAGCAAGAACATAAAGGATTGGACTCGGAAGCTCGATGACACTTTGTGGGCTTACCGTACTGCATTCAAGACCCCGATTGGAGCATCACCGTACCGTCTAGTCTATGGTAAATCCTGCCATTTACCTGTGGAGCTCGAGTACAAGGCTATGTGGGCCATAAAGGAGCTGAATATGGATCCCTCACTGGCGGGTGAGAAACGACTGATGCAGTTGAATGAGCTTGATGAGTTTCGACTGCATGCCAATGATAGTGCTCGAGTGTATAAGGAGCGAACGAAGAAGTGGCATGACAAGCATATTTTGCCAAGGGAATTTCATGTTGGTGAGAAAGTTCTCTTATTTAACTCTCGTTTGCGTTTGTTTCCGGGTAAGTCAAGAGTAGATGGTCCGGACCGTTCACTGTAGCTGATGTGAACAAGTTTGGGTCAGTTACACTGCAAACTGACAAAGGGGAAATCTTCAAAGTGAATGGGCAACGATTGAAGATCTACCATGAAGGAGCGTATGTCGGGGTAATAGAGGCCGTGGACCTCTTTGCCATTGATTCTTCTCACTGATGAAGGATTACGGTCGTGCGGGACCGCAAAAACCAGCGCTACCGAGAGGCAGCTCGGATTTTGTAACTTATTAGTTTGTAATTAGGATTTCAATTTAAGCTTTTGTAATTGCTTTTACGTTTTTCTTGGATTTTGAGAGATGAGCGGAGGGAATTTCACGTATTCCCCAAGTTTTATGTGCAGGATTGACGGAACTTGGAGCTAAGAATGACGAAGAACGAAAAAGGGAGCCATCTGATGGTTCCTCGATCGAGCCAGAGGCGACTTGATCGAGGAACCTTTAAGCTCGATCGAGTGAAAGTGTGGCTTGATCTAGGCACCTATGCAGGAATTAAAAATGCTTAAAACGAAAGTCAGCATGTCAGGGAATTGGTTCCTCGATCGAGCCAGGCGCGACTCAATCGAGGCACCTAAAAAAACCCGGTTCCGCGTTTTAATTTATGCCGGTTTCTATGCTTCATTGTTATTATTTCTTTCAATTCCCCTCTTCTATTTCGACACTTCTCCTGCATTACTCCTCTTCTATTGCTCTTTCTCTCTTCATTCATCATCATTCATCATCAAATCTCTCTTAAAACTTGGGTTTAATTGATTATTGTGGACAGCGGGCCGCCCACGGGGGCGCTTGGTGAGAAGCGGAAACAAGCGTTTGCATTTTGTATGGAGTCGCCACCAATTTTTATGGGAAATTGGAACCGTTCGAATACCTCATGTCATGTCAAGACACAAAGTAGTGACATGAACACTAAGCAATCGTTACCCTTAGCATTCTATGTCTAGAATGACTCTCGTGGACGCCAATGAACACGGGTGCTCACGGAGATCTGGAGTAAGGGGTGAGGGTACGTATTAGGAAGCTCTTTTGATCGAACACCTAATCCCGCCCGCCTCGATAGCGGCCTCTACTAATGATTAGGGAAGTTATTCGTACTTGATATATCGTCGGCTATATGCATGCAATGCAACATCCATTAGATTAAACCTAACATGTGAGAATTAGACTAAGTCGGTTGACACATAATTAGCATACAATTGGGTCGAAGTAGGATTTAAGGTTCATTTACATGTGAAAACATACAAATGATGCGATAAAAGAAATACAATGAATATAAATCACAATAAATATAAATTACAATAATTACATTGGGTTAGGCGATTTATGTCGAAAATACCGCTAAAACGGATGATTTGAGAAAAAAGAATAAGAATAAAACACGACAGATCAGAAGGTGATAATACAGATATTAGTTGATTAATACGTAGCTAATTAAACTAGGTCAAGGCGTAAAAAAGGAGTTCGTGAGGCGTAACTCATCCTCGAAACAAGCAGCGAATCTGCGCCCTTTGGAAGAGGCGCAATCAGATTCTTGCGTGCTTCCAAGGGTGAACTCGGGCCGTGATTTTAATCGCAAACCGTTAATGTTAATTGGTAAATTGATGGATTGATTACGACTTTAGACTCGGATGAAAGTTATTAGCGATTATTTACATATGATTGAGGTCATAAAACAAGAAAACATGGTTAAGACGGAAATAAGACGGATTAATTATGTGAAGGGTCGATGTAAATGAATGATTTATTAAACTAACTGAATGAATTATTAACTAAACATGATGGATGGATGACAAATTAATGACGAACAATAAACAAACAGATGCAAATTTATCAACAACGAATCCCAGAAACTCAATATGAACGAATTGAATTTCTAAAATCCGGAACTTGAATTTAATGACGAAAACCCGTAAATATTGATTATTAGGGATCTAAGTCGGTTTTATGATGAATTAAACATGTTAATGATGATGGTTAATATACATATGAATTATTAAACTATCACGTGAACGAATTGACAGACGAACAAAACAAAAGAAACAATTTTGGTACGAATTACAGAGGACGGAGGAAGAAGAAAAGAAGCAGGAACTGCGGCAGCCTCACGAAGAGGCGCAGCAGGTGCTGCGCTCCTTCGAAGAGGCGCAGCGGTTGCTGCGTCTTTTCTCGACGTCTGTCTACTGGAAATCCGCAAAAAAAAGGTTTTAAAGACGGTTTTAGAAATCGGTTTTAATGAGGTACTTTCGACATAAACCTTACAATTGTGATACAATAAAATAAAATACAGTAAATAAAAGAGGAATTTACACCCTCAGACTTACATGTTGACGAAACGAGAAGGACTAAGATATCGATTAGTGATGCTCGACGCGAATGCAAAGAAAGTGCCCTCGTAAGAGGAAAACGATTAATTAAATAAGTTGATTAAGTGTAGTTGGTCAAATTGGTCGGTCATGCAAACGGAGAGGCTGGTACCCGGAAGGATCCGAGCTTACGTGGTCGAATGTTCAAGCACGTAGGCGCCAATAAGTAAGAACAAAGTCTAGAATGCAAAGGGAGAAGAGAAGGGCGGACACTCGCGTGAGAAATATGAGGAGCGAAGGCTCCTATTTATACTAATCACGCGACGGAATTATGGTAAGACTAGGATACGGAAGGAAAGATCCGGAAATAACCGACTTAGGTTAAAACATGGAAACTTGGACAAAAAGAAAGCCCTGGAAAAAGGCGCAGAAGTGCGCGTCCCTTGGAAGAGGCGCGCACTTGCGCGCGTCCTTTCCCGGTAGGTTCCTCTCGCGCGTAGAAAACGCGTTTGACAGCCTGTCGTATTTTAGGCATAACTTTCTCTACAAGACTCGGATTAAGGTGATTTCGGTGGCGTTGGAAAGCTAAGAAAGAGATCTAGAACTTTATGTGAAATAGGCCTGACCCAAAAAAGTCGTTATAAGCTCGTAAAACGGGCTTAAAGTTCGGGTTATCATTTTAACTAAATGAAATGCACATTTTGTAATGTAAACTTTTAGTTTAGCCTAATGAAGTGACACGTGACTCAAAATGAGATATAATCTCAACATTTTATGACATCCTAACCTTAGGTAGACAAGCACATTGCTTTAACTCAGGATTTTAGCGGTTATCAGAAAATGAAGACGGTTTTTGACCCGAACTCCAAATGAACTCTAATTACTGCCAAAACGACCGTAATGACACCTAGATGACGACCATGAGGTAGACACAAGTATTTGAGCGATCACTTGACGATAAACTTACGAACTGTCACAAATCGTTCCGCGTACCAAACATGCGGCCCAATCATCACCGGGTGGTTTGCGGGAGGTGCGAAACGAGGTGTCTCTGAGCCCCCACTTTGACCGAGGCTTGGACAAGGCGAAAGTCAAAGTATAGCCATCAGGTCAATCGAAGATTACAACCTCGACGACTATGGCGACGAGGCGGCTCAAGGGGTCCGAGCCAGGACTGTCGTCGGGAACATTTTAGAGTCTGTCGACTATTGGGGAGGGTCGTTTAAAGTCCATTAGACTACGTAAGGAAGCTCGCCAGCCATAAGAAGAGACCATACCTGAGACTTCTTTCTCGAGATGCTTCCGGAGGTGCATAGGAGCTAAGGGTAAGCGTAGAAGCTAAGGGTAAGACCTAAAAGATATATAAGGATTGTGCTAGGTTACGGGGCCCTAAAGGAAAGCATCAACGGGAAAGAGGCCAAATATGAGTTCAACTTAAGGGGTAACTAAGGCTTGGGTATAGGAACTCTAAGGAAGTGATGATCCTAAAGGAATATGATCCTAAAGGGAAAAGGTGATCCTAAAGGAATATGATCCTAAAGGGTATAAAGGTAATCATAAAGGAATATGATCCTAAAGGGTATAAGGTGATCCTAAGGAATATGATCCTAAGGGTAGAAGTGTATGAACTCTAGGGAGTTTGAGGAACTTAAAAGAAGCTAGGTGTGCGAACCTGGGTATATGAACCTAAGGACGCTGATGCGGGAGCTTAAAGGTTTATGAACCTAAGAGGAATTGGGATCCTAGGGTTAAGTTTAGGAACTGTTGGGTTACTAATTCTTGCTTTAAACGCGTGCGCTTGAGAACTCCAAAAGGATTTATGGGTTTATGAACCTAAGGACGTTGGTGTGGGAGCTTAAAGGCTTATGAACTTATGGGAAGCCATTTTGGGATCTAAGAATCTAGGGGTAAGAATCCTAACTTTGGGTTTACGAACCTAAGGAAAGAGGCTCTGGTTCTAAGAATCTAGGGGGTAAGAATCCTAACTTTGGGTTTACGAACCTAAGGAAGGAGGCTTTGGTTTAGGAACAAGAAAAATTGCGAGTAGCAGGACACAGGCGGGAACTGCTGAGAGAAAACTGCTTGGGTAGTCTTCGAGAAATATTGTAAGTAGCAGGACACATGCGGGAACTGCTGGGGAGAAATCTGCTTGGGTGGATGTTGATCTCCATGTCTTGAGAGGGAAAGTCTATCCGCTTACTCTCGTTGGGAAATATAATGAAGGCGTGTCGAAACACCTGTCAAAAAGGGATGCTCGTTGTAACAAGCTAGGTCTTGGCAAAGCGCTGCTTCTGATACTTACCTGCATGGTTAGTAGCCACACAAGAATGCAATCTAATATATGCACGTAAGCAATTATCACATGGACCTGGAATAAGGAAGCACAAAGTTGTTTCTTTATAAAAGTCGTTTAAAACTTGTGTAAAGAAGTTTGTCGTTTGCAATGCGATATGCATATTCAATGGGCTTTAGACATAGGACTGACGCGACATAGACCTTACATGGACGTCGTGACGCGAAATGTAGACTTAGGTTTGACTGACGCGACACTAACTTAGATTTGATGCGACACAGGGATGACCTAGGCAGACTTTGCTTAAGCATGCGTAACCCCAGCCAAGTGTGGGTGGCAACGCGTATCAGTTCCAAAGGTATAAGAATTGCGAGAATGATGAAGGCATATGGCATGGATCAGTTGTCTAATAGGACTTCTTTCACCACCGTTTGCTGTAAAAGAGACCCCTCTTGAGGCACGATAAATCGGAGAATCGATCTAAGACCTTTGTCATTGTCCGGACCGAGCACTAGCTAGACTCAAATGAGAAAGGAATAAAGGAAGGGTGGCATCTCGGAAGAGAAGCCCCCAGGATGAGAAGATGACTTTGGACTTTGGTAAAAAGGAGACTGGGCGACAAGAAGGAGCCCCCAGTAAAGAGGTGTTGGTTGTGGAAGGGATGTTAATTGAGGTTGGAAGGTTGAAAGTTGGGATGGTTGAGAATTGAGGTGGTTGATGGGATGGTTGTGTCCTTGAGGACTGCCTACGTATTCACGTGAAGTGAAATCAAACCAGATCGTAGTTCTGAGGTTTGGTTAATTTTGTTTGGGTGTTGTGGTTGTATCCTTCTTGTGTAAGAAAGGACTGCCTACGTATCCACCTGAAAAGGTGAAATCAAACCATGCTCGTAGTTCAGGTGTGTGCCTAAGCTTATGTTGTCAGGGCCTTAAAGTGTAGGGGTCACAAGGGTATGTTCCTTTAGTGACTCGAAGAACTGATTTGAGATAACTCCCTCTGATCATAGACCAAAGAGGTATAATTGAGTTTGTAAAAATTCCTTGTCGCGTGAGCACACTTAGTGGACCCTAAGGATGAATATGGGTATGTCCTGTCCTAGGTAGCAAAGTATTTGAAGACTCCGTGTTTGGGTCAAGGTGAAACTGGATTGGATATTTGGAATGTGGAGCTTGGACATAAGAGGCATTGATGAACAAATCTCTGGAGCTTGATTTTGTGAAGTTAAGGCTTAATGGGGTTATGGCTTGTAATATGGCTTGGAAATGGAGTCTCTTGGCTTGATGTAGCCTGAGCACGTAAAGGTAGGTTAAAATGACGTGGGTTCAAGTTTCCATGTCTTGGCCCTAAAGGATGGGTATATTTGACGAGCTTGAGAGGACTCTCAAAATTCCTAACTATCTCCCTGTAACGGTCTCGAGAAGGACTTAGGGTGTGTGACGTGTGAAAGGCTAAGTGAGGGTGCTAGCTAACCATCTTCATTGTAGTCTTGATTCTATACTGTAACTTGATTCTATATAGACTTCAGGAGTATTCCGTTTAGTATTGATTTCAGGCTTGTTTTTGGTTCAGACTCAGATTCTTGGTCTAGAATATATCTCGGCTTTTTGCTCAGATTTTTTTTTTTGATTCAGGATTTGAGGATAGTTTTGACTTTGGATATTGACATTGACTTGCTTGATTGAGCCTTCTTCTTTTGTCTCTTTTGTCTTGGGCTATAGGCATAACTACGGCTTCGGATATTGATCTTGGGTATTTCTCTTGATTGAGCCTTTGTCTTTGATCGTGGCTCGTATCATCTTGGATGGACTTGGGTCAGACTAGCATCTTTAGTGTGAAACGGGTTGGTTTTTAGTAACACGGGTTGTTTATTGTGGGGAATAGGCTTGCCTTCCGTCATGGATCGTTAACAAGGGAGACGGTCTGGATTCGTCCTAGAATCTCTTGAGATAGGCTCGTCCTAAACTGGGGTATATTGTGGTTTCTATTGCCAGACATGGAATAGGTAAGAAAAGAACACGGAGTTTCAGGTCCTCTACAACTTGGAATGGAACATCGTTTAAGTGTACTCACATTGACTGTCACGTGTTGTTGTTGTCATTTTAAAAATGTCTCAAACCAATTCTTGTTGTCACAGGAAAAGGATAAAAGAAGAGATATGATAGAATATGTGGATTGAAAATTGTACTTTTATTGAAATGGATAATGAATGTATAGACTCGAGAAGACATGTGACTCACGGGACAGCCCCCAGGTTGTCACTAGGAATAAAAATGGAGAAAGATACTAGAACAAATATGAGATAGAAAGCCTAAGACTCGGACTCGGACCCGGACTTTGACGCGATCTTAGACCTAGACTCGTAATCATCGGCCCATGCTTGAGCATTTTCTCTTCCAGCAACTGGTTTCGACATCCGGCTTTGAGCATTCACCCATTTGAGCACCTCATCCTCATCATTGGGAACACTGAAAGGGTAATAGTCAAGAAGAGTTTCTTGATAATTGGTATATCCATGAGGATTGCCTAAGTTGTCTTGTGGGTTAAAGGTTGAGAGGGACAACCTCCCGCTTTCGATCATATCCTGAATGGCGTTTTTTAATTTGTAACATTTCTCCGTATCATGCCCTTTGCCTCTATGGTATTTGCAGTAGGCATTCTCATCCCAGAATTTGGATTTCCTTTCTGGTTCGGGTGTAGGTCCTATTGGTTCAAGAAGACCTAGAGAGGATAATTTGTTTAAGGCTAGGGCATACGGTATGCCTAGACTTGTGAATGACCTGGGAGAGTTCTTTGACAAAGGCTCCATGAGGTTGACTTTGTTGATTTTGATGCTTGGATTAGAAGAACTAAAGATACATTGCTCAGTTTTTGCTTTAGGACCATTAGGTTGGGGGTTTGTCTGGAAACTTTTCATCTTGAGAGGTTGGGCATCAAGCTTCTTACCCATTTCGGCAAACTGGTTCTCTATGTTGGAAAGTCGAGAGTTTAGGATATCAATGGCTCCCTCTATTTTGGCAAATTTGTTGTTGAAGGCCATGGAAAGCATGAGCATTCCATTTTGGATATCTTCGTCTTCGAGGATATTGATCTCTTCGTCATCATAAGGATCGAGGAGATGAGAACAGCCTAGAGATGATTCTTCGTCATGTTTATTGATATTGGACCCAAGAGGGTCGATCTTCTTGGATTTCTTGGCGGAAGGTGGCTTAGGAAGCTTGCCCTCTTCGATCATATCTTCGATGGTGTGTTTCAAGAGAAAACACTCTTCAATATCATGGCCTCTACCTTGGTGATATAAGCAGTATTTGTTGCCCTTCCAGAGGTTCACCTGTTTCTCCAAAGGTGGATCCGGAGTCGGCCCTATTGGATGTAGCATGCCTTGGGCAGAAAGTCTCTTTAAAGCATCGGCATAAGACATGCCTAAATCGGTAAGCACCCTTTGATGCCTCCCAGGTTTCCTTTCAGCTGTTTTCGGCTTTCTAGGACGATGGTTATTGCAAGAGGTAAGCTTTGGACGACCTAGACTAGAGGTTTCCCTAGTTGGCATGTTCTTTTCCACCATTCCATTTTCAAGAGTGAGGACGCGAATGCTCAAATTTTCCACTGTAGCTTGAACTCGTAGGACCATGGCATAAACATCTTGGAGAGACACGGTGATGGTGGCTTGATCTGCTTCGTGACCTTGCTGATTGACAGAACTTGCTAGATTCCTACTCGACAGAAATGACGCGCATTACAACTCGATTCGACATGGGATCACGCATACTAGAGCAACAAACAAAGGATACATGACGAGACGAGATGACTAGACTCTTGACTTGTGAATCCAAGAAATGTCGTGAGTGACTTCTCGTGTTTGGATTCACGGTGCTTGACTATAATTTTAGACTCGAGTGTTGACTTTGACGGAATGACCTTCATATGATTGACCTTATTGACGGGATTGATGACACGTATTGATTCTAATTTGTGTTGTTTAAGATAGATTGACTCGAGGTTCGGGTATGTGTGTCCCGAACGTGTCATTAGGAGAATTCAAGAAACGGATTTTGGAATGACTTGATGTGTTAGCCTCGAGTGCGTGAGTCGAGGTGTGGAAATGTTTAGCTCGTAATTGAGTTGGGGTAGGGAGTCCAAAATGACGGCGTGACGCCTTAGGACTTGACTTGAATTTGAAAAGACCCAAAATGTAAAGGAAGACGAGTTTATGACTCGACAGAGTTCCGTCTAGGACATAGTCGGTTTGAACTTTGACTCTAACTTAGCCCAATTGAATTTACATACTTGCATTTACAAAAATATTTCGATTAAAACATTCTTTTTGGTTTTTTTTTTTTTTTTTTTTTACTTTTTACTTTTTTTGGGGTTTTTTTTTTTTTAAAAAAAAAATGGGTTTTAGGCCCGAAGTTTTGGCTCGACATTTGGACAGAGTTTTGGCTTATTTTGCACTAATCATTGGCTTTTTCGAAATTTTCATTTGAAAAAGGGTTTTGATTTTTACAAAAATCGTCATAGTTTCGTTTAGAAATGGTGATCACGTAAGGTACAAACATTTATACAAGCATTATAACGGGATGCTGAGTGCATTTAAAAGGGTTTTGGTTTAAAGGGTGGGTTGCCATACCGAACAATCAAACCCGAAGTCTGTGGAGAGGCTCGTACCAAACAAGAGTAAGGCCGATTCCTAGTCCATTTCCTCAAGTAGTGAAGGCCCTTGATACAAACAAGAGTAAGCACCATGGTATGGATGACGTCAATCGCTATCCATCCTTGGGCCCAAATAAGAATTAGGACCGTTTAGACGGGACGATTGGTCGAATGGGTTGGGTTGGGCCTAGGAAGGCCGAATAAAACGGTCTAAGAAGACCGAGTTATGAAAACCGACAATTGTCTTGTACAAACTATTCCCTAACCTTGTTCAAGTTTCACCCTTTTGGCTACACGTAAGTGTATTATCCCAGTGAGTCGCCAAACCGTGGACGACGGGCCGCCACACGGGGCGCTTGGTGAGAAGCGGAAACAAGCGTTTGCATTTTGTATGGAGTCGCCACCAATTTTTATGGGAAATTGGAACCGTTCGAATACCTCATGTCATGTCAAGACACAAAGTAGTGACATGAACACTAAGCAATCGTTACCCTTAGCATTCTATGTCTAGAATGACTCTCGTGGACGCCAATGAACACGGGTGCTCACGGAGATCTGGAGTAAGGGGTGAGGGTACGTATTAGGAAGCTCTTTTGATCGAACACCTAATCCCGCCCGCCTCGATAGCGGCCTCTACTAATGATTAGGGAAGTTATTCGTACTTGATATATCGTCGGCTATATGCATGCAATGCAACATCCATTAGATTAAACCTAACATGTGAGAATTAGACTAAGTCGGTTGACACATAATTAGCATACAATTGGGTCGAAGTAGGATTTAAGGTTCATTTACATGTGAAAACATACAAATGATGCGATAAAAGAAATACAATGAATATAAATCACAATAAATATAAATTACAATAATTACATTGGGTTAGGCGATTTATGTCGAAAATACCGCTAAAACGGATGATTTGAGAAAAAAGAATAAGAATAAAACACGACAGATCAGAAGGTGATAATACAGATATTAGTTGATTAATACGTAGCTAATTAAACTAGGTCAAGGCAGAAAAGGAGTTCAGAGGCAGAACTCATCTGAACAGCGCAATGAGAAATCGCCCTTTGGAAGAGGCGCAGATTCTTTGCGTCTGTTCCAAGGGTGAACTCTGGCTGTGAAGCCGGAACTGCAAACCGTTAATGTTAATTGGTAAATTGATGGATTGATTACGACTTTAGACTCGGATGAAAGTTATTAGCAGATTATTTACATATGATTGAGGTCATAAAACAGTAAAACATGGTTAAGACGGAAATAAGACGGATTAATTATGTGAAGGGTCGATGTAAATGAATGATTTATTAAACTAACTGAATGAATTATTAACTAAACATGATGGATGGATGACAAATTAATGACGAACAATAAACAAACAGATGCAAATTTATCAACAACGAATCCCGAAACTCAATATGAACGAATTGAATTTCTAAAATCCTGAACTTGAATTTAATGACGAAAACCCGTAAATATTGATTATTAGGGATCTAAGTCGGTTTTATGATGAATTAAACATGTTAATGATGATGGTTAATATACATATGAATTATTAAACTATCACGTGAACGAATTGACAGACGAACAAAACAAAAGAAACAATTTTGGTACGAATTACAGAGGACGGAGGAAGAAGAAAAGAAGCGAGAATGCATGGGCCCCTCACGAAGAGGCGCGGCAGTGTCTGCGCTCCTTCAAGAGGCGCAGCGGTTGCTGCGTCTTTTCTCGACGTCTGTCTACTGGAAATCCGCAAAAAAAAGGTTTTAAAGACGGTTTTAGAAATCGGTTTTAATGAGGTACTTTCGACATAAACCTTACAATTGTGATACAATAAAATAAAATACAGTAAATAAAAGAGGAATTTACACCCTCAGACTTACATGTTGACGAAACGAGAAGGACTAAGATATCGATTAGTGATGCTCGACGCGAATGCAAAGAAAGTGCCCTCGTAAGAGGAAAACGATTAATTAAATAAGTTGATTAAGTGTAGTTGGTCAAATTGGTCGGTCATGCAAACGGAGAGGCTGGTACCCGGAAGGATCCGAGCTTACGTGGTCGAATGTTCAAGCACGTAGGCGCCAATAAGTAAGAACAAAGTCTAGAATGCAAAGGGAGAAGAGAAGGGCGGACACTCGCGTGAGAAATATGAGGAGCGAAGGCTCCTATTTATACTAATCACGCGACGGAATTATGGTAAGACTAGGATACGGAAGGAAAGATCCGGAAATAACCGACTTAGGTTAAAACATGGAAACTTGGACAAAAAGAAAGCCCTGGGAAAAGGCGCAGCAGGTGCTGCGTCCCTTGGAAGAGGCGCGACACTTGTGCGTCCTTTCCCGGGTAGGTTCCTCTGCGCGTAGAAAACGCGTTTGACAGCCTGTCGTATTTTAGGCATAACTTTCTCTACAAGACTCGGATTAAGGTGATTTCGGTGGCGTTGGAAAGCTAAGAAAGAGATCTAGAACTTTATGTGAAATAGGCCTGACCCAAAAAAGTCGTTATAAGCTCGTAAAACGGGCTTAAAGTTCGGGTTATCATTTTAACTAAATGAAATGCACATTTTGTAATGTAAACTTTTAGTTTAGCCTAATGAAGTGACACGTGACTCAAAATGAGATATAATCTCAACATTTTATGACATCCTAACCTTAGGTAGACAAGCACATTGCTTTAACTCAGGATTTTAGCGGTTATCAGAAAATGAAGACGGTTTTTGACCCGAACTCCAAATGAACTCTAATTACTGCCAAAACGACCGTAATGACACCTAGATGACGACCATGAGGTAGACACAAGTATTTGAGCGATCACTTGACGATAAACTTACGAACTGTCACAAATCGTTCCGCGTACCAAACATGCGGCCCAATCATCACCGGGTGGTTTGCGGGAGGTGCAGAAACGAGGTGTCTACAGATTACGTGTTTGCATCAATCTCTTGTGCTTATTTTCGCAATTTCATTGCTATATTTGCTAAGGTATGTCCCGAATTGTTATATTTTGTCCCGGAAAAATCTGAAATTTCTTGCTTAAAACTTAAGTTTATTGCATTGAATCTTCCATTGCTAGTATACAATTGTTATTTCCTTGCTTTCTAGCCCCTTATTTGTTGAAATTCATGCCTAATTTGCTAATTTGGGAATTAGGGTTCTTCAAAATCCGGGAAGAAATTATGCATTAAATTGGTTAGAAATTGTGTTCTTATGCTTGGAATCTTCATTATTTGATACATACTCATGTTCCCCTAACTTTTTGGATGATTTAATTGTGATTTTGAGTCTTAAAAATTGATTTTTTAACCCATATTTGCCAAAAAACGGGACTGTTTTGTCCTATGGCTGGAGTATGATTGTATACTTGTCTCTTTTGCAGACAATGTCAACTTCTAGGCAAGGAAATAAGAGGACTCGAGAAAGGAGAGCCCCGGTCCAGCAACCCGAGGTGATTCCCGAAGAAGTGGTGTCTTCCGAGGAGGACTTATCTCCTTTGGATGATTACCCTTTCATTGAATTCCATGACAAGGCACAAAAGGACAGGTTCGAGTATTTGTTAACTAAATCCATGAGTGCTACTCGATGCGTGGATAGGAAAATTTTACGAACTTTGAAGATTGATGAGACTATGTATGGCATGTTTGTTGAGATCGGGTTACAGGGTCTTTTTCTACTCCATGAACTATCTTACCCTGCTTTAACCCTCGAGTTTCTAAGCTCATTTACTTACTTTCCCAGTGACCACCTTATTAAGTTTTGATTGCTTAACGTAGAACGGTCCTTAACCTTTAACCGTCGGTCAGAAATTCTGGGAATAGATAAGCATACAGACGGAGATTTATACAGTGTTGGTGGGCTGTCCGCTATTCGATATTTTCCATTGTTTACCGGTTATGCGGATGCGGATGTCAGTGCTATGTCTTTGTTGGACGTCCATCATGTTTGTCTTCGATTATTTTTATGGTATTTGAGCTATTTGTTGTATGGCTGGCACGACAAGAGCAAGACCTCCACCATTGAGGTCTTGATCCTTGCTAGTTATCTGAATCCTTATCGGGATGAGACATTCCAGTTCTCTCCCCCTGCTCTTGTGTGCTCGGCTTTTGACAGGATGATTGAGAGGTATGGGGACCTTGATTGTAGTGCTCTTGTCACCAAGATAGCTAGGGCTGTTTGTGATTTTAGGGGTGATGACCCCTACGAGCCCATGGATGACCATGAGCCACTTGCCGATGATGACCACCTCCGTTATGACATCTCTTATATTGACATAAAGAATGGGAAGGACCATTACTGGAAGGTCCAGGGCGAGTCTTACATGCTTCTACCTTGTGACCGTTTACCTGCTGTAGACCCCCTTGAGGAGAGTACGGCTGTGGAGCGACCCCCGCCCGTTACTTATCTGATTCCTCAGGACCTTCTGGTCACTTTTCCCGGGTCTAGTACTACTACCACTACCGGCGGGCGCCGGAGACGTCGTCGGCCCACTACCCATCTGCCTGACTCATTCCAGCCTACTCCTCCTCCACCTCCTACAACCTATCCTACTCAGGGCTACCATTTTGATCCGGTTATTGCACGAGAGGTGAGATTACATGAGGGCATCAACACCGCCTTGACAGAGCGGCGGATGTGGGAACAGATGGAGGCCATGTCTCTTGCTTCGGGGGGGACAGTATCGGGGTGTGACACCTAGCTATTACACAGCTCCAGGTGACGACAGCCGTGTATTCCAACTCTATGGAGTGACTCCTACAGAGTTCGGACAGTTTAGTACTGCCTATGGTGCCTTGGGCCGTCCCTTTTACACTCCACCACCCCACTCACCTACTGCTTTTCCCCGAGGATGTCGGTGTTCCTTGCTCCCAGAGAGGACCGTTTGGTCAGTTTAGTGCTTCTACTTCCGCTGCTGCTATTCCAGGAGGCAGCCGTGGTAGAGGCCGTCGTAGGAGAGCCGGCCGTGGTAGAGTCCGCAGTGCCCCAGTTCCTGATCCTGAGCTGATGTCCCTGTATGCCGAGATTGATGATTTTGATGATGATGGAGCCCAGTAGTGACAGCTGGTCACTACATCCCTCTCTTTCCAAATTGGTTTGGGGAGGCTACTTTGCATTACATGTTTGGTATTATCTTTCTTGTTTTTGTTTTATTGCATTTTTTCCCTCTTCCCTTTGTTAGTGGTGTCCCATAGGTTGCTTTGGATTTCTGATGCTATCTTTGTAGGCGTCACAATAAGGACACTGTGACATTTAGATTTGGGGGAGTGTGTTTATTTCTGTTGTGTGCTTTTATTTATTGTTATGTGTGAAAAAATTCAAAAATTCAAAAAAATTGAAAAAAATTATAAAATACAAAAACATGTTTTTATTTATTTTGAGTCGAGTCTTGGTGAATTGTGTAGCAATGATGATAATTTGCTTTGTCTTTGAATTTGAGTCCCATTTAGTTGTCCATGTACATTGTTTTGACCTGTTAGCTATGATGAACAAAGCTCTTTACTCAAGTCTTGACCGTCACAATATGCCTTATGCCGAGTAGATTTGACTTTATTTTGTTGGTAAACCACTTAAATTTCTGAGGTCTTTAGAGCTTCCTAGGCCGGGAACATTAATAAACCGGTCTCATTGTTATTTAGGCTGATGAATGTGGTCTCCTTGTGAAATATGTAATATCAAACTGCATAAGTGTGACATTAGTTTCTTAGCTTTTGCGCGTTCATATGATTAAGTACATGAGGAAAGGCGGTTCTTTTTGTTCAAATATGCCAAACATTACCCAGTTTTTGTTAGCCCGTTTGAACCATGTAGCCAAATTATATCCTATTTCTTAGCTACATTCCAGAATTTGCCTACCTTTTTCGGGACAGTTGCAGTTGCTTGAGTCCTTATTGTTATAGCTACGTTGGTTGGGTTGGGACTTTTATTGTCATGTGGGTAGTAGCTATCTTTTTGTAGCAATTGTGTGACCTCTTATGTTGAAAAAGAGAAATATTATGAAGCAAAGAAAAAAAGAAAAAGAAAAGAAAAAAAAGAAAGTTTCGAAAAAGAGTTCAAAAAAAAAAGAAGAAAAAAAAAGAAAAGAAAAGGAAAAGAAAAGAAGAAAAAATGCTTGCTTCATTGAGTTTTATTAGGAGGTCGTGTGTGGTAATTACTGGAGTCTAATGCACATTTGGAGAGCAATTTCATTCTCTCATATATTGTCAAAGTTGAGATTATTTCTCCAGTTGGATGATTGTTTTATTTCTTATTAGATTTGGCTATTGGTCTAGTGCTGCGACTACCGTCTGAGCCTCTCATACCCATACGTGCTTTTGCAGAAGCCACTTCTATACCCATGCCACTTTACCACCATTTTGTCCTTGATACATGTACTTGATCTATCTTGTGAATGCGTACTAGTTGGAGAATCTCTTATCAAATTAGATTGCATGCATATTTCATAAGTTGAGTGAGAGTCTTTATTCTTTCTATCTTACATATATCTCACCCCTTATGAGTGCATGAGTGAAACCGCGAGAATACAACAAAATTGTCTTGCAAGGTTGAAAAGCATTTGGCTGAGTCTCGGTATCATGTCACATCTTGAGTAAGAGCTACGTTAGTCTATTACCCGTGCTTTTAAATTTGTTTTATTGGCACAACTTTGGTCATTACTTTGTTATAGATGTGGACAGCTGGGATTTGTATGTGCCTAGACATTTGCTCTGAGCTATTCATTCACCATATGTTTGCTGTTCTTTGTTTGGCCTGACTGCTTTGCTTGAGGACAAGTAAAGGTTTGGTTTGGGGGAGTTTGATGTATCACTTTTATATATACTTTTATAGCTCCCTTTATACCATTTTACATACCGTTTTCGTGCCTTTATATCATTTATATGCCTTATTTCAATGAATTGTCGATACTGCCGCTATTTTGTGTTTTGATGCAGAAATGACTCGTTATGAGTATGATCAAGCTAAGATTAGCGTGGCGGAGACGGCATAGTAAAATACACGAAGCATGGCACGAGGAACGAGGAAGCACGAAGGCTAGAAGTGAAAGAATGGAGGAAGCCGTCTGTGAAGCAGGATCCTCGATCGAGTCAGGGAGGACTCGATCGAGCAGCTGTCCTCGATCGAGCCAGGCGCGACTCGATCTAGGAACCCTTGTGGCGGTTTATTTTCCGGACTTTCCAAAAAACGATTATCTTTTATTATAAATTAAAAACTCGTACTTTATTGTTACGTTACGCTTTTATTTACCATCATACTGTTGAATACTCTCTTAGAACCCTAATCTTTTCTTGCTACGGTACTAATCTTTCCTCAATAATTAATCGTTCATTGTTTTATGTTAATTGATCTTTGTTATTTCATGCTTTTAATTATGTCTTCAATCTTAATCATTGTTGTTATTACTTTAATCATGAGTAGCTAATTCCCCCATCTAGGATGAAGGGGATCTAGGTTAATTAAAAGGAAAAATTGATTAATTGCCATTGATATCGCATAAGTTGTTGTTTGATTATTGTTCTTCTTCTAGTTAATTAACTTAAGGCCTGAGTTATTAATTAGTGTAGCGGATTAATCCTTTCACCGACCGGGTTAGAATTAATATAGGCTGCAATAATCAAATAGATTGTATCTAATTATAGCGACCGCATGTTAGAATCGATCTAAAGGGCATAATTGAGTTGACCGATCTTATGACCTTAAACAGCTTGATAGATCTAGCAATTGATTAATAATCCCCAAATAATTGACCTAGTGAACCGGAAGTCCTAGACCTTTAATATTATTGTTTAAACCTCCTTTTAATTACTTGCAATTAGTTGATTAGATCAAAACAAAACAAACCCCCCAGAAAACGGTTACCTTTAGACAATTTAAATATTTACAGACTTAGCTTTTACCGCCTCCCTGTGGATTCGATACCTGTCTTACTGCTAGCTATTCTTATTAGTCCTGAGATAGTTTTACTTTGATTTGGTGATACGACTTTAGCCACATCACCGTCCAACAACGCCACAATCCGCCCGTCCAGCTATCAATCCGCTCGTCCAGCCACCAGGAAATCCACCCGTTCCGGCACCTTGGACGGCCGGATTCTCTTACAGGCCCACACGACCTTTTCTTCATGCTCCATGAAAGATGCGCATATTTATGAAAGACCGGAAAAAAGGAGACCGGCATCTCTTTTGAGAGGAGCGATTCCTCAAGGACTTAATCGTCATTTAAGCCCTTAGTAAACCCTAATTTGTGTACCTAATCCCCACTATAAATACCCCATTAGTCTAATTAGATAATCATGTTCTTCTTATCAATCTTTAGTGTAGTTTATATCATTTTAATCTCTTCTTAATCTTGTAATCAACTTCTAATCAAATATTAATACAAATCTCATTTCCTTAATCTCTCTTTTGTTCATCCTTTATTTTGGGTAATTGAAGATTATTTGGGTTATTATTGGGAGATTGACAACCTTTCAATCAATAATCAAGTACTTCTATTATTCTTTGCTTTATTTTGGAATCATTAGTAGGTATAATTCTCTTAATCTCTTTTTAATTATTGTTAATCATATTCATTTATTCATCATGTTTTACTTTGTTAATGTGATTGACAACCTTGTTAACATGTCAAACTTGATAATGAGTGAGTAGTTTCCTTAACTAGGGTTAATGGGTAATTAGGGGAAACCAACATGGGGAATAATTCATGCTTAATTTAATATGTTTTTATAATTTATTTGCTTGCTTGTTGTGATCTCAACTTATGCACATGTTATGTTTGATGAAATGCGAGCCTATGAATCCTTGCATTTTTTACCCATCACTTACCTTTTCAATGAAACTTGTAAGACATAAACCAACTCAAGTCTCATTAGACCATGCATATAGTTGAGTAGGGAGGATTAAGTCGACTTGTAGGTGTTGTATAATCTAATCGATTCGGCTCTGGGACCCAAACCTTCCTAGGATTGTAAGATATAAACCAACTCGATCCATCACAACAATAATTGCTTGCTTATAATTTGAGAATATATTTGTATGATCAATTCCCATGAATCCCATATGACCCCATGACACCCTGGTACTTTTAATCAATTGTTTACATCTATTTTTAATCATCTTGCTTGTTTACTTTTATTGTTATTTAGTTTAGTGATCTTCTCATCTCAACCCCAAATCGTGACACCCCTAGACACCGCTACTTGCAATCGAAAATCCTACATCAATACCCGTCTCTTGGGATCCGACCTTTACTTGCCTCTTTACTAATAGTAGAGTTGTTTGTGAAGTTAGAAATATTGTTTTGGTCTAGGTGCTCTTAACGACAAGTAACCGAAAAGTAAAACTCCGAGTGAGTAAAACCGACCACCATGCTATAAAGAAGAGCGTTATGATGAATAAGGTATTCCAAATTGAAGACAAAGATGGTCATCTTTGTACTGAGGGAGCTGAAATTCAATTAGTTTTCTTTGATTATTATAAGTCTTTACTAGGTTCCCAACAACAGACTATTTTAGTGCAACAGCATGTAGTTAGGAGGGGTCAATGTTGTACTGAGGAGCACTGGCTTTTGTTTTCTAAACCTGTTACCACTAAAGAAGTTAAACAAAACATCTTTAGTATTCCTAATGGCGCTGATGTTGTTGTTGTTGTTGTTGTTGTTGTTACTATTCTAGCTACTCTAAATACGTCTCTTTGTAAAAAAAAAAGTCTATTTGTTGTCCTATATAGAGTATAAATTATCTTTTATAGTACCGTACATATACATTATTACTAAAAACGAAAAATATGGAAACACATTATCTATGTGCTTAAGTTTCAAGATTGTAAATACATATTAACTTTATCATTAAAGTTTGTCGATAAAATCCGAGAAGTGCATTGTTGAAATCAGGGTTATAAAAAATAAAGTGTTGCTCAATTGTTATAAGAATAAACTTGACACAGATATAATAAGGCAAATTTCACAAATTTGACCTTAGCTTTTTTATAAAATTTTAAAAATTAGTAAACTTAATAGACGAAAAACGGCATACAACATAACAATGGAGTCGTAGTAAATGGAGCCCCGCAGGACACATTTTGAACAGGACCCCGGAAATCTCCCAGACGGTCTGCTCAAAGGTACTCATGTATATTTAAAAGAGTTTATGAATTTCAAATAATCATGCTCTTAAACATATATGGATTGCCTAATTGTAATTAAAACAATGTAGTCGCATCTTTTGAAGCTCGAGAGATTTTGGATTAATATGATGTTTGCCACCCTCAAACTTGATATTGAAACTTTGATTCAATGTTGATTGACATCTTTTTTAATCAAATCTCTAATAATAAGAGGCTAACTGTGCATGGCCATTCAACCCATTTAAGTTTATAATAACATGACCTAAGTCAAAGAAGTAAATGGTCAAATATTTTATATTTTTATAATGGTCAAAAGAGTTTTGTTAGACATCCTCTTTCAAATACGAAAACATTTTTTTTTTCAAATGAACCGCAAGAGCAATATATTACGAGGGTGAGAGGCTTTAACCCATTGTCTACTATACCTCTATTTTAATCATAAGGCTAAGATATCTGCGTTACTAATTAAAAATAATGGTTAGCGACTTTTATTTTTGTTCACTCTAATTTAGGTATGTAAAGATCGAACTATTTATGTCCCGATCATTTGTTTATCTTTGGTTTGATACAAAGACAAAGGAAATCGAAGGCCGTGTTTGTTAATGAATGATAAACTAGTTTTGTGACCCGTGCAATGCACGAGTTTTATCAAGACGCTTCCTTAAAGTTTTGTTCCGATGCGAAAATTTAATGGTTGGGAAGGAAAATGGAGAGCAATTTTTTTTTCAACTACAAATAAAAGATTTTAAGCTAAAATATAAAATGGTTAACACATGTTGTGAAATAGTCCATGGTTGTGGTAAGATTTAAAATTTAGGGAAGAATTCACTCTAGGAAGTGAGTTAGTTAATATAGAGTATAGTCCTTCTTAAAGCTTATTCATGCATGTGTTTGTTCAAAGTGGGTTACAAAGTCGAAAGGTATTTTTTTGTTAGTAAGTCGATGTGTACTTAATGTGATGACATTATAAACAAAGAAGGAATACATAGTTTTATTTACGTGGAAATTCTTATGTTAATGACAAAATATGCCAACTTAAAGTTTATTTTGGTGGACTATCTTGTGAATTTGAGTTGTATAACAGCTATAATCTACGTAACATTCTAAACATGATGATGCAACTTGTTACCTTAAGTCATATGCATAATCATTTTTCATTTTATTTAATTACTTTGTAAGATAACCGAACGTCACGTTCCAAACCAAATACTTGTTGTGACTAATCACATACGGCAAATCTGTCGGAATCTTAAAATTGGACGAATTTGTCTTAGCAATGTAAATCAAACTACTTAATGAATACACAACACCTTCCATATTCGCTTCAATTACATAAACTATACGTAGTACCTGCATTAGAACAAAAAAAATATATATAAGCAAATTATTCACCTTATAATCACAAGATTTGGAGATTAGCAAGGAAGAAACCGAAGTTGGTTATTTGACCTCATAACTATGAAATTTAACTTTTTTATTTTACCCATATTAAATATTATTTTTTAAAATTTTGTAGCTTTATACTAGGAAAATTATGAAGAATAAGGAAAATTAACATGCAAACAAACTAAAGAGGTTAAGCTTAAATAGCAATGTAGCAACTTTGAGGTCCAAAAATTTATATGAAGTTGAACCATTGGTTTTCAAAGCACAATAAAACGGGGGCGGATGAAATGTTTGTCTTTAATGTACATTTCACATGACCCATAGATAATTAAAGAGAAGGGGTCAGCCGGCCCTCTGTCCAAGAAGGCCAGGACTGGTACGGATCTAACCCATGGCTCGGATTTAGCAGCAGCAGGCGTTGTTTCCTTCCTCTTATTTGAAGGAGGAGGACACTCCAAAACGGTGACGTCCTCTTCAACATTGACGACCACCTGCTCCTTTTGGACTGCGGGGATTGGAGATTGAGTGGGAGTTGGCGTCGTAGCCGCCGTCGACGTTGTTTTTGGTCTCCGGCGCGGCACGTTACCGCCAATCTCCGCTTGAGTCGCCGCCACATCCATTGCCTTCATCGCTTGCTCCATAAGCTCGTGCGGGGCCGGTCTGCGATCACGTGGCGCGGCCTTAAGGTGCAGCTCAACAACTCTCCCGTCCTGGTCGAGTCCCAACTTGTTTAGAATAGAGACGGAGAGATCCCGACCAAATCGATCTGCAAGAAACAAAATCAATAGTTAAGCAAAAGAAATAAATCAAGGCTCAAATACAGAAGCATAAAAGCAAAGGTGGGCCTCACACCGACCCCACTCACCCTGGCCGAGGGTCGGTATGAGGCCGACGTGACAAAGCGGCTCGTCTTGAAGGACGATCTGCGTCGGAGGTATCCATCCCTTCGGCGTGCCATCCGTCTCAGCCTCGAACAGGCTCATTGGCCGCACTTCGTCCTCCTTAAGATAGACCTTCTTGGCGTCCATCTTAATCTTATTCCGGGAGACATATCTATCATGCTCCCCCTGACTCTCACACCGTAAATTGACGCGGCGCTGGAAGGACCGGGGCAGTGGATAGTCCTCCGGAACCTCAACATATACCCACCGCCCCTTCCAGTCCTTGCAAGATGTCAGCTTGGAAACGGTGACATAACCCGGCTCGGTCTGCACGATGTACCACCCCGAGCCGCCTAGGGTAGTCTGCCGAAGATGGTGAAGCCGGCGGAAGAGGTTCACCGTTGGGGCCTCCCCTTTAAAAAGACAAAGCCATACAAAGCCAATAATAGTCCTTATGGCCAACGGATGCAGTTGTGCCACGGCGACATTCATGGCTTTAATTATGGCCACGACGTGTTCATTAAGAGGAAATCGGAGCCCATACTCCAGATGTCTGATGTACACGCCGATACAGCCTTCGGGAGGGCAACAGACCACCTGATCACCCTCAGGGATAACAATTCTATACCCCCTGCCGAAGGAGTAATGGTCTTCAAAAAGTTCAGGACCGGAACAACTAGCGAACTTATTCGTCCAAGCACGATCGGGTTTAATCGAGGAGGCTTCACCGTGCCACAAGAACTGCGGCCTGTCTACATCAGAATGGGTCTTTTCATCATCATCATCATCAAAACCCTCCAAAAATTTCTCATCAACTTCAGGGGAAGGCGACAAGCGCCCCCCGAACCCTATCGGGGTGACAACCAGTGGCTCCTGTTCATCAGGAAGCGGCGGTTCGCCCCCCGGAGTAGAGGTACTAGGAAGAGCATCAACAGCAGACATGGTGACAACGATTAATTAACAAGTAAAAAGTTGGGGAAAAATTTGTTTGTTTACCTTGGAAGAAAGTGTTACGCCGAGTAACGCTTCGAAAACTAGAGAGAAGTTTCTTCGAAAAAACTAGAGAGAGGAAATTTTTTGAAGAAAATGAAGTTTGATGGTCAAAATGAGGGGCTAACTGCTCTATTTATAGAGCAAAGCCCATTCAGTGGACCAATCAGAGCAGGCCACGTGTCAAGCATGTAGCCACAGAATGTCAATCGACATACAGTAACAAACCTTCTTCGACACGCTCCTTGGTATCTACTTGCTAACGGCCAGCTGATCAACCAAGCTTGGCGGACCGTGGGGGCAATCAAAAGCACACGGCACTCTCAACCTTGGTCTCGGCCAGCGCCATTTTCTTTTCCACATTGGATGTCCATTACACAACCATGTGGAGGGGGATATGGTACGGCCGAACAAACTGCCGAGGAAGAAGTTCAACATGCGCAGAATACGCTCAACACTCATCGAAGGTCCATACCACGGCATAGACTACGCTGGGGGCAAATTGATGGGGCATATTCTGCACCCGCTGACCGAGTCAACATACTGAGCAAGGTCAAAACCAAAAAACAGCAAGTCAACGTATTAGACAGCCTAACCGACATAGCCTCGGTCGGCTGTCACTGGGTCTCGGTCTCGCAACTAGCCGTAGAGAGGCATATCCGCGTACTCACATCCGGTCCCCTCGGCATGGAGTCAACCGGGCCTGCCGCCCGGCATGGGTCCCTCGGCCGAGGGTAAGATAGTCTTTCCACCTGCTAGCCACTTGGCCACTTGGCCACTACGTGACAAAAGGTGAAAGTCTATAAATACTCCACTTCTCTCATTGAGAAAAGGATCCCAAAACTATCCGAAAAACATCTAATAATCTGGTATAAACTCCCTTATCTCTCTACAATATACTTTGCCAAGTTAACACACAACTTATCTCTTTAAGTTTACTGACTTGAGCGTCGGAGTGAGTACGCTCGGCACCAAGCCGAGCCCTCAGTTTGTTCATCTTTACAGGAGAGAGTGAAAGGAAGAGATAAGCAAACGACGTCATTCTACAAGCTTAAGTGGTCATAATCCTGCTCCGAAATTACACCCGGAACAATTGGCGCCGTCTGTGGGGACAGATACTAAAAGCTAGTCACCTCCCTTACAAAAAAAAAAAACAAAACAAAACCATTCAAAGAGCTAAGAAGATGTCAAAGCAACAAGAAACTATGAGTGAAGGAACTGCATTCTTCCAGGATGACACGTTCCCCAATTCTGAGATCGGGCAGTCCCCCATCGGCCGAGTCACTGAACCGGCGTACGGGATGCCAAAAGAGCCAGAAACACCGCTGCCTACCAGCCAAGTCACCGTCATGGGACATGTGGTCGATGCGGCCAAATTGAAGCTATTTCTGGACCTGATGGGTAGTACGCCGATCACCCCTGTCACGACGACGGTGACGGCAGCGCACCCGCAGGTGACCAGGGCCCATAAAGTGACTCCGAACAACTTTTCCGGAGGGATACAAGGAGCTGGCCATGCTAGGACGCCGACAGAGCCCGTGGTGCCAGTGGCAGACCTAAGTCCTTCCCCCACTCGCGGGAGGACAGCGTCGCCGCGGCAACAACGAGGCCACCCCCGAAGGAATTCAAGAAGTCCGACTCACCAAAGTCGGACAACAAGAAGCCCCTCCCGCCGGGGAGAGAAGCCGGACTAAGGTTGCGAGGAGCCGATCGCCGCGTGTCATTCGACACGTGGTCAGACAGCCCCTCAGTGCCTATGTCCTCGAAGTCCCTGTGCCGACTACACTGATGCTGCCGCCCCTATCATACAAAGGGGATAGCGACCCAACCGACCATGCCGAGGCTTTCGAGTCGTACATGTCGGTATGGGAGCAGCCTGATGAGGTGTGGTGCCGAGTCTTCCCAACGACCCTACATGGGATGGCTCAGAGTTGGTACAAGGGGCTACCTAATGGCTCGGTATACTGTTATGCCGACCTGAGAGACAATTTCCTAGCCCAGTATGCTTGCAACAAGAGAAGGGCCGTTGAAACCTCGGACCTCCTAACTATCCGACAGGGGGAGGACGAGTCCCTCCGAAGCTATGTGAAGAGGTTCGACGCTAAGGTTCAGCAGATTCGAGAGCTGAACACTGAACTGGCGGCCTTCGCACTGATGAAAGGCCTCCCGAAAGGCGAGTTCAAAAACGAGCTGATCAAGTGTGAAGACCTCAACTTAGACTCCGCCAGAAAGATGGCCGACCGAGCCGTAAAGGTGGAGGACTATCACAAGACCTGGGTAGGCCATAGTGAAGCTGGGCACCCAGAGAGGAAGAGCTGCCGGGACAACATAGATGAAGGACGCCGTGACGGAAATAGGTCACGGCCTGAGAGATTTAATAGGAAACAGCACTCGGCGGGCGCCGGGGGGAGCTCGGGACCATACACCCAGAAGCGGTACAGTAGTCTCACCCCCCTGGTCAAATCACCAGCCGAGGTCTTTACCCTAAGCAAGAATGAAGGGCAGAAATGGGCAAGGCCCCCCAAGGCGAGGGGGGACGGCGACACAAGCCAGTTTTGCGAGTACCACGGCCACATCGGCCATAAGACCGACAACTGTCGGCATCTAAGGAACGCCATCGAGGAGCTGATCCGAAAGGGGCCCCTCAGCAAGTATGTAGCTGGAGGCCCAGAAACAAGCTCCGACGGGGCGAATAGAAAATCAGTATTCCAACGGATGGGAGTGATCCAGGTTGTCATCGGGGGAAACGAGAACGGTGGGTCAACTAATGGGCACAAACGGCACCTGAATGAGTTATACCAGGCCATCAACTTTGTGCCCAAAACAGCGATCCCCGCTTCCACCATCCCCGATATAACCATTGGGAAGAAGGACTACGAGGGAGTCGTTGCCCCGCACAGCGACCCGCTTGTAGTCCACCTAGATATAGCCAACCACTTGGTCAAAAGGTGCCTGATTGACACAGGCGCCTACACGAACATCATGTTCGGGAGTGCTTTCTTAATCTCGGTCAAGATTAGAGACCCGAGCCCCGCGCTAACCCGCTATACTGACTTCTCTGGGGCCGCCTGGTACCCCCAGGGTCAATCAGATCACCGTGATGTTCGGCCAAGCGGACGCGGCTAAAAATGTTTTATCCGAGTTCGTGGTTATTGATGGTTCGTCTGCCTACAATGTCCTCATAGGCCGAGTCACCTTGAGCGAGGCCGATCTTTGTGATGTCCATCCGGGCCCGACATTGATGTACGTCTCGGCCGGGGAAGCACAAAAGCTCGTCTCAAAGGACGAGAGAGATGAAGTAGTCAACATCCAAGTGTCTGCCAGAGGGTGCAACATGGAATCCCTCAAAGTGGCGAAGAAATCGGAGAAGGGGAAGAGCCCATCCTTGCAGCAGGAGGGCGATCCGATGAATAATAACGTCGGCATGGTCGAAGGAGCCGAGACCGAAGAAGTGGAAATTGACCCAGGGCGCACCGTAATCGCGGGTGTCGGCCGGAGCCAAAATTCGTAGCCGATCTCCTAGACCTGCGAGGTAGAACAAAGATGTCTTCGCATACTCAGCTGCCGAGATGCCAGGCGTGAGCCGGGAGGTGATCGTTCATAAGCTGAACGTACTCTCCACCGCTCGCCCTGTCAAGCAAAAGATGAGGAACTCCTCGGCCGAGAAGGATGAGGCCATCAAAGCTGAAGTAGACAAATTATTAGCGGCAGGCTTTATCATGCCTTGTACTTACCCTGAGTGGCTAGCAAATGTTGTAATGGTGAGGAAGTCATCAGGGGCGTGGAGGATGTGTGTTGATTTTACCAATCTTAATAAAGCATGCCCTAAAGATTGTTATCCCTTGCCTCGAATAGATAGTTTAATTGACGCCACGGCAGGCTACACCATGCTAAGCCTGCTAGACGCCTTCTCAGGGTATCATCAGGTATTCATGGCCGAAGAAGACATGCCTAAGTGCGCATTCATCACCGGTAACGGCACATACATGTATAAAATGATGCCGTTCAGTTTGAAGAACGCTGGCGCAACTTACACAAGGTTGGTGGACAAAGTGTTTCAAGATCAAAAAGGGCGAAACATCGAGGCTTACGTCGACGATGCTATTGTAAAAAGCAAGTCGACAAATGAGCACTTGGCCGATTTGAGCGAAACATTTTGTTCACTAAGGAAATATAAGATGAAGCTTAACCCAATGAAATGCAACTTCGGTGTCCGGGCCGGCAAGTTCCTCGGCGTGCTTGTCAGCGCCAGGGGAATTGATGCCAATCCAGAGAAAGTCGAAGCAATACTAGACCTACCGGAGCCGAGAAATCGAAAAGAGGTTATGATACTGACCGGAAGGATGGCGGCTCTCGCCCGTTTCATCTCTCGGTCGGCCGACAAGAACACTCCGTTCTTCAAAGTGCTGAAAGGGAATAAAGACTTTAGTTGGGGGGAGGAACAGAGCACAGCTTTCAGGCAACTGAAAGCTCACCTTCTGACACTACCGACCCTGTCTAGGCCGACGCTGGGGGAGACGCTATATCTATACTTAGCGATTACCTCGGCCACGGTCGGTCTGTAATCGTCGAGGAAGAAAATAAGCAAAGAACACCCAATTTACTTTATCGACCATACCATACACTGCTGGCCGCTGAAAGAAACTACCCACTAATCGAAAAGCGCGTCCTCGCCGTCGTCGTTGCCGCAAGGAAACCGAAACCCTACTTCGACGCACATCCCGTGACGGTCTTAACCGACCACCCATTGGAGAAAGCGTTAGAAAAATTCAAAAATCCGCAGACTTATCAAATGGGCAGTGAAGCTCTCCGGCTTTGGCATTCAATACAAGCCGAGGCCTTCGATAAAGGGGCAAGCGCTTGCAGACTTCCCCGGGCCGAGTGCACATATAAAAAGAATCACATCCCGGCGTGTGGGAAGTGTATACCGACACGGGTCCTCCACGGCGAACACTCAGAGCGGCATCCTTATCACCAGCCCTAACGGAGACGAGTTTGAGTACGCCTTGAAGTTTACTTTCTCGGCCTCAAATAACGAATCCGAATATGAGGCGGTGATAACGGAGTCGAGTTAGCTAGAGCTGCCGGGCGGAGCATATTGTGTTGAAAACAGACTCGCTCCTAGTGACTAATCAAATCGAGGAGAGAGTATGAGACTCGAGACGATGGGATGGTAAGGTACCCGGAAAGGGTAAAAGCGACACATCAAAATTGAAATCCTTCCAAATACAAAGTGCATCCCAGTGTCCGAGAACAACCGAGCCGACGCTCTCTCAAAACTTGCCGTTCAAGCATCAAAAATGTCGGTCGAACCGTCTTTGGTGGATATCGGGAATGCTAAAAGCATCACTGAGACCGTCGGCATGGTGGGCGACATCGAGGCCGAGACGACGTGGATGACTCCGATAATGAAATACAAGGTGACAAAAAAGAGTTACGGAGGACCGCAGTCTCCCGAGAAGATAAGAAGGATCGCCGCAAGGTACTTGGTGTTCGAAGGAGAATTATACAGAAGGTCCGTGATAAGACCACTCTTGAAATGTGTCGGCCCGGCCCGACACGGAGCTTATACTCTTGTGAGAGATTCACGAAGGCATCTGCGGACACCACATGGGGCGAGAACGCTAGCCCACAAAGCTCTCCGAGCCGGCTACTTCTGGCCTACCATGCTGAAAGATTCCAAGGCAAAAACCAAGAAGTGCAAGAATTGTCAGATGCATGCTCTGGTGATACATGCACCTTCCCGAGACCTGCAACCAGTACTTAGCCCCCTACCATTTGCACAGTGGGGGATGGATTTATTAGGGACATTTCCGACGGCCTCCGGAGGAAGGAAGTACCTGATTGTCGCCGTTGACTACTTCACCAAATGGGTCGAGGCTGTCGCAGTACCTGCCAAGACCACGGCGGCCATTATAAAGGTGATTTGGGAGAACATCATAACTCGTTTTGGGTTACCCCAAGTCATTGTATTTGACCACGGCCGAGAGTTTTGGAGCGACATGATAATGAATTGGTTGGAAGAGCTCGGTATCAAATTTGCATACTCCTCCGTCTGCCACCCTCAGAGCAACGGGCAGGCGGAGGCAGCTAATAAAACAATCGTGAACGGGTTGAAGAAGAAGGTTGAAGATATAAAGGGAAGATGGGCTGATGAACTACCCGGCGTCCTGTGGTCACTTCGAACCACGGAAAAAGAAGCAACAGGGTACAGTCCATTCCACCTAGTCTATGGGTCTGAGGCCGTCCTGCCAATTGAAGCAGTGGTGCCGACATTCAGAACGCAAACTTTTAACCCAGTCGAAAATGAGGAAGGCCTGAGAGCCTCCCTAGACCTGGTCGAAGAAAGTCGAGACACGGCACGGCTCAACTTGGCAGTGTATCAAAACCGAATGAGAAGAGCATACAACCGTAGGGTCCACAAAAGGGACTTAAGAGTAGGAGATCTAGTCCTGAGAAAGTCGGCCGCGACCAACAAAGGAAATATCCATGGTAAAATGACGGCCAACTGGGAAGGACCCTACAGTGTGGTTGAAGAAATGAGGCCGGGGACATACCGGCTGACAGACATGGAGTGTGTGCCTCTAATGAGCCACTGGAACACAAACAACCTTAGAAAGTATTTCGTATAGCGGCGGAGGTGTCCGAGACCGTTGTGGGCACCCCAACGCGTGATTATATCTTATGAAGAGTGATCCAAGTTTTCCATCAAAATGAAGAGTCCCCTCCGTAGTCGTACCAAAGTAGACGCCGCGGCCAAAGCCGGGCAGTCACTAGTAGACGCCACGGCGGCCAAAGCCGGCGATCATCGCAATGGCGATTGATACTCGCGAAAGCGACCAACATGCTTAGTAGACGCCAGCCGGGCAGTCACTACAAATGCAGTTGATACTCGCGAAAGCGACCAACATGCTTAAGAACGTATGAGTACAGTTGAGAACGCAAATCTGACTGCCCCGGCCAATCCGGGAGTGGCAGAGGAAGCGATCAATATGTCTATAGATACGAACGCTGTCGAGCCGTAACCTCGATTGCCTCGGCCAAAGCCGGGAGTGACGGGGAAACGACCGATACGCTAACATGTTCACAACAAGGTTGGGAAGCGCAAATCTGACCGCCTCGGCTAAGACCGGGAGTGGAGGAGGAAGCGACCGACATGCCAACATGTTTAAAAACGTTTAAGTACAGTTGAGATACGCAATCTAACTGCCTCGGCCAAGCCGAAGGTAAAACAAAAAAGCGCTCAATATGTTAAAAACGTAAGAAGACAACTCAATGGAGAATGAGATCAAAGCCTCGGCCAAGCCGAAGGCAAATAGACAAACTTTATTAAAAATGTTTACAGGTGGGGCAAAACAAAGTCAACGGCCGTCCCCATAGGGATATCCTAAACACAACCTACCAAAGTTTAACAAAAAAAGAAGGAACAGCAAAAATTACAACATATCAGACTTGAAGCGCCAAAAGGATGGGAGGGAGGAAAGGCTCAATAGTTGGCCCCCGAACAGCTGAAGCTGTCCGAAGGGCCGGGTGAATCTGGTGACGACCGCCCGTTTCCCTATGCTTGTTGCTGCTCGCCACCGGCAGCAGTAGCAGCATCACCAACAGTGGGCGGCCCAGAAGACGGCTTGGCAACTTCACTTGCCTTTGCCCTCTCAGCCTCCTCTCTGGCCTCCTTCACCTTAGCATCCCGGACCGCCTTCTCCGCAGCCTCCTGAGCGGCCTTCGCCGCCTTCGCCTCGGCAACGGCCTTGGCCTCCGCAGCAGCAGCCTTCTCATCCAGAAGCCTGTCAAAATCTTGCCACGGGAAGGTGCTTTCAGGAAGGAGCTCTTTAATCGCATCCCTGGTAGCATCTTCAGCTTGGTCCCGGTACCGGGCACACATGTCAGGGATGATGACGGTTTTCAGCGTCTCAATGTCCTTCTCCCTCTGAGCAAGGATAGTCTTGGTGTTCTTATGCTCCTTCACCTCGGCCGAATGCAGGGTCTTCCATGTTTCCCTCTGCTCAACCATGGCCTTATAGCCGCCCTCAAATTTGTCTTTCTCCTCCCGCAGCTTGGCGACGTCAGACAGCGCAGACTCAATCTTGGCCCTCTCGGCCAGGACCAGCTTCTCAGCTTCCTCCTTAAACTTTCGCTCAGCGAGGAAGTCCTTCATGGCGGCCTGGAAGTCCCTCTTCGATCTCTCGGCCTCCTTCTTAGCAGCGGCAAGCTCAAGCCTAAGCCGTTCAAGCACAGGGGCAGTTTGAGCCATGAGCTTTTCTTGCTCGACGATATGAGTGCCGGCTAGTTCAACTCACTTCCCCAGCCTCTTGGCCAACCTTATGCCTTCCGCCCTGAGCTGAGCGGGGGAAACCTTCTGGGATGAGGAGTCGGCGGTGACATTTTGATCGCCCGTCTGCACAGGCTGCTTCTCCAATTGCCGTTCAGTGAGAACGACAGCCGGCGACGGCTGATCTACAAAAAACCCAGACAAAGCATCCATGTCAACATTCGTTGACATGTCAGAGAGCCTGTCATCAGGAATGCCTAAAGAACCTGCTAAATCCGAGCCATGGGTTAGATCCGTACCAGTCCTGGCCTTCTTGGACAGAGGGCCGGCTGACCCCTTCTCTTTCTATGCCTCGGTAACAGCAGCAGCAGGCGTTGTTTCCTTCCTCTTATTTGAAGGAGGAGGACACTCCAGAACGGTGACGTCCTCTTTAACATTGACGACCACCTGCTCCTTTTGGACTGCGGGGATTGGAGATTGAGTGGGAGTTGGCGTCGTAGCCGCCGTAGACGTTGTTTTTGGTCTCCGGCGCGGCACGTTACCGCCAATCTCCGCTTGAGTCGCCGCCACATCCATTGCCTTCATCGCCTGCTCCATAAGCTCGTGCGGGGCCGGTCTGCGATCACGTGGCGCGGCCTTAGGGTGCAGCTCAACAACTCTCCCGTCCTGGTCGAGTCCCAACTTGTTTAGAATAGAGATGGAGAGATCCCGGCCAAATCGATCTGCAAGAAACAAAATCAACAGTTAAGCAAAATAAATAAACCAAGGCTCAAATACAGAAGCATAAAAGCAAAGGTGGGCCTCACACCGACCCCACTCACCCTGGCCGAGGGCCGGTATGAGGCCGACGTGACAAAGCGGCTCGTCTTGAAGGATGATCTGCGTCGGAGGTATCCATCCCTTCGGCGTGCCATCCTTCTCAGCCTCGAACAGGCTCATTGGCCGCACTTCGTCCTCCTTAAGATAGACCTTCTTGGCGTCCATCTTAATCTTATTCCGGGAGACATATCTATCATGCTCCCCCTGACTCTCACACCGTAAATTGATGCGGCGCTGGAAGGACCGGGGCAGTGGATAGTCCTCCGGAACCTCAACATATACCCACCGCCCCTTCCAGTCCTTGCAAGATTTCAGCTTGGAAACGGTGACATAACCCGGCTCGGTCTGCACGCTGTACCACCCCGAGCCGCCTAGGGTAGTCTGCCGAAAATGGTGAAGCCGGCGGAAGAGGTTCACCGTTGGGGCCTCCCCTTTAAAAAGACAAAGCCATACAAAGCCAATAATAGTCCTAATGGCCAACGGATGCAGTTGTGCCACGGCGACATTCATGGCTTTAATTATAGCCACGACGTGTTCATTAAGAGGAAATCGGAGCCCATACTCCAGATGTCTGATGTACACGCCGATACAGCCTTCGGGAGGGCAACAGACCACCTGATCACCCTCAGGGATAACAATTCTATACCCCCTGCCGAAGGAGTAATGGTCTTCAAAAAGTTTAGGACCGGAACAACTAGCGAACTTATTCGTCCAAGCACGATCGGGTTTAATCGAGCAGGCTTCACCGTGCCATAAGAACTGCGGCCTGTCTACATCAGAATGGGTCTTTTCATCATCATCATCATCATCAAAACCCTCCAAAAATTTCTCATCAACTTCAGGGGAAGGCGACAAGCGCCCCCCGAACCCTATCGGGGTGACAACCAGTGGCTCCTGTTCATCAGGAAGCGGCGGTTCGCCCCCCGGAGTAGAGGTACTAGGAAGAGCATCAGCAGCAGACATGATGACAACGATTAATTAACAAGTAAAAAGTTGGGGAAAAATTTGTTTGTTTACCTTGGAAGAAAGTGTTACGCCGAGTAACGCTTCGAAAACTAGAGAGAAGTTTCTTCGAAAAAACTAGAGAGAGGAAATTTTTTGAAGAAAATGAAGTTTGATGGTCAAAATGAGGGGCTAACTGCTCTATTTATAGAGCAAAGCCCATTCAATGGACCAATCAGAGCAAAGCCCATGAAACGTCCATCCATTAGCACCAGGCCACGTGTCAAGCATGCAGCCACGGAATGTCAATCGACATACAGTAACAAACCTTCTTCGACACGCTCCTTGGTATCTACTTGCTAACGGCCAGCTGATCAACCAAGCTTGGCAGCACCGGCCGGGGGCAATCAAAAGCACACGGCACTCTCAACCTTGGTCTCGGCCAGCGCCATTTTCTTTTCCACATTGGATGTCCATTACACAACCATGTGGAGGGGGGATATGGTACGGCCTGAACAGAACCAAGCCGAGGAAGAAGTTCAACATGCGCAGAATACGCTCAACACTCATCGAAGGTCCATACCACGGCATGGACTACGCTGGGGGCAAATTGATGGGGCATATTCTGCACCCGGTGACCGAGTCAACATACTGAGCAAGGTCAAAGCCAAAAGATAGCAAGTCAACGTATTAGACAGCCTAACCGACATAGCCTGTCGGCCTGTCACTTGGGTCTCGGTCTCGGCAACTAGCCGGCCGAGAGGCATATCCGCGTACTCACATCCAGTCCCCTCGGCATAGAGTCAACCAGGCCTGCCGGCTCGGCATGGGTCCCTCGGCCGAAGGTAAGATAGTCTTTCCACCTGCTAGCCACTTGGCCACTACGTGACAAAAGGTGAAAGTCTATAAATACTCCACTTCTCTCATTGAGAAAAGGATCCCAAAACTATCCGAAAAACATCTAATAATCTGGTATAAACTCCCTTATCTCTCTACAATATACTTTGCCAAGTTAACACACAACTTATCTCTTTAAGTTTACTGACTTGAGCGTCGGAGTGAGTATGCTCGGCACCAAGCCGAGCCCTCAGTTTGTTCATCTTTACAGGAGAGAGTGAAAGGAAGAGACAAGCAAACGACGTCATTCTACAAGCTTAAGTGGTCATAATCCTGCTCCGAAATTACACCCGGAACAGGGGTATTTATACAACTTGTGAGCAACTGAAAAGTCATCACTAATACACTTAATTATAATAATTCATTTTATTATACTTCCACTAATAGCCTTAATTATAATAATTCATTGTATCATAATTTATACCAACTCATAGTCTTTTAGTATTCCTAATAAAATGTAAAGAAAAATAATTTAAAATGTGACATTTAAAATTTGCTTAGCATGACACACGTCAAATAATAAATTACTCATCTTGCCTTTTTATTATATTACATATATACTAATAGTTAAGTCATTTATCATACTAAATTTCGAAAAAAAATAATTAATTTGGAATATATTTTAAAGGGAAATTAAACAATAAAAGTGGTATCACTACTACAGATACAGGCTATAACAACGGTTAAAAACCGTTGTTATATAAAAAAGCGGACGTTGTTAAAGCGTCCGTTGTAAAAGGTTTTAACAACGGTTGATTTTCTTAAGGAACCCGTTGTTAAAACTATTAACAACGGTTTTAAGTAGAAAAACCCGTTGTAGAAAGTGTGACTCAATTTTGGTGGGAAAGTTATAACAACGGTTGTAATATAAAAAACCATTGTTATAACTAAAGACAACGGGTTGTTTCTCAATAACCGTTGTTGTTTGTTTTTTTAAAAAAAAAAAAATATTACTAGATGCATGTGCATAATTACGGCCCGTTATAATACCGATGCATGCATTATTACTGCCATCCCTGCATATGAATGGACAATATATAATGAGAAGGGTTATAAGATTTGAAGCAGCAGAGAGAGATATGATGATGATTATGGCACAACTTCCTAAACATATATTAAATAAAAACCAACTCAAACGACACATTACTTAGTATAAATACATGCATTATCTCAACCACCATTCCATTATCTCACTATCTCCAAACTCTAACTGCTAAAACAAACTCCAAACCCTAATTAATCTTTCAAACAAACTCCAAACTTCATCAACAAAATGAATGATACCATCCTTAAGACTCTTACTATGATCGAGAACAACAACAGTTTCATCCGCCGGTTGCTCCATATTGAGGACAGTTTCAGGAGCCACCTTGTGGATGCTCGATCCGCACTCAAGGACGCCAAAAAAAAAAGGCTTGACAGAGCAGCAGTTGTTGCAGCTATATGACGATATAACAACTGTTGAACGAAACCTCCAAATAGCTAAGGAGGAGAGGATGGATATCATAGAAGAGAATAAGACTCTCTATGAAAATATAAGAATTGCATTTTTATCAATGTAATTCTTTTTTTAATTTATGTATTTATATATATATATATATATATATTAATTAATTAATTAATTAATTAAGTTTATCATGCATTCCTCTCTATCATCTTGCTTCTTCTTTGTTTTATTTTATTTAATTTGTTTTAGTAGCTAATTAAGCGAATAATACTTAGAGAAATAACATAATGATCGATAAAAACACATACATGCAAATGAAATAATTAGAAAAAGAAAATAATGACGATGAAAGACGATGAAACCAACAGTGACGGCGAGATGATAAAGCGACGATGAGAAAGAGAGAAAGAGACGATGAGAAAGTGTGTGTTTGTGTTTGTGTCTGTGTTTGTGTTTGTCTGTGTTTGTGTTTGTGTTAAGGTTTGTGTTTTGTGGCTGTGGCTGATCTGTGTTTGTGTGGTTTATAGTATGGAAAGTATTGACAACGGTTGTTAAACAAAAACCGTTGTTAAAAAGTTTTAACAACGGGTTTAAAAAATAACCGTTGTAATTACTTTTCACTAACTTTGCGCCAATTTTGAGCCAAATTATTAACAACGGTTGTGCATGTTTGACCCGTTGTTAAAACTTATAACAACGGTTATATAACCATAACCGTTGTAATTAATTTTAGTAAAATTCGCGCCATATGTTCTACAACGTCTATGGTGATTTTCGTGAATAAGCGTTGTTAAAGGGGCGTTATAGTTGCCTGGATTTGTAGTAGTGTATGCAGAGAGTATCATTCAAAATCACCATGAACACAAAATTACAAATTATAAATATAATAATTTTAGTTTTACTTACTAAATATATTGCTAAAAAATGCATTTTTTTTTTTACAAAAACCTTATCCTGCACGTGAAATAATTTCTTGAACTAAATACACGTTTTGGAAATTCACATGAATTGGAAATTCATGTGAAATTGAAGTTCCTAGGAATTTTAAAACAAGCCCTTAGTGTTTAATTTCACTTAAGTATTTATAGAATTTCTTTGTAAATTACTTAAATAAAATAAATATTTTATTTTCCATAAATTTTATATTTTACACATTATATTTAAAATGTAAAAATTTCATATTTAATCAACTCTATATTTTTAAGATCTCTCTTTTTGGTTTCTAATGTAGGTTATCTTATAATTTTTTTTTTCAACAAATCCAACACATTATAAATTTTTTTTTAACAAAATTAAGTTTCAAAATATTTATCGAAGTATCACATAATAGGAATATGAGATTTATCACATGAACAAAATATTTATATGATATAACCTAAGAATTGTATAACCTTTGAAACATTAGTGTCACCCTAAGCCGGAAAATTACAAATTGTTAGGTTATATGATCTTTAATACTCATTTGTTGATTAATTAGTTCTGTAAAAGCTCTTCTATATACAACAAAGTTATAGTATAATATTTTTTTTAATAACAACAATAGTGAATTAGTTATAGTACAAAACGTTTCTTGTTTTTAACTTCATTTATTCTTCTTCGTTCTTAATTTCTTATGTATTCAGTTTTTTTATGTCGAATACATATAATACTACTCCGTATGAAATATATTGAAATTAGTAACTTATAGTTAATGCATATTTTTTTTTATTGTAGAATTTTTTTTTGAGTTAATTAAGTTTAAACCTATTTGTCATGTCATATTTAAATTTGTCAGCCATGTCACATTTAAATTTGATGTTTTAGATTCCCTTTTAATTTGATTTTATAGATGAACTATAAATAAAGTGTGTAGTCAAATTAATTAATTAATTAACCATTGGAAACATATCTAATATTGAAATGTAAACAAATAATTGAGACCCCAAAATAGAAAGATACATGGAATAGACACCCTTTATTATTATTATTTTTTTTTTTATAAACGCAAACTTTTTTTTATCGACACCCTTTATTATTATTATTATTATTATTATTATTATTATTTTTATTATTATTTTTTTTTTTGCAAGAAATTTATAGGCCTTTTTATTCATCCATAAAAGGGGAAGAAAAAGGACAAAGATTTCAATACAAGCATATCCACTTAGGCTATGAGATCAAAGCCTATAGAGCTGACTAGCCATATGGGCATAATGTATAGTAGAAACCTTCCCTAGAATACGAGTACTAACTGTCGACTTGATTACATAAACTAGTTGTTCAACCTCTGCTTCTTTCCCTGTGAAAATTCTAGCATTCCGTTCAGCCTAGATATAGTAACAAGCAGCTGCAATGCTACTTCTGAACCAGCCATTCTTCCAATGTCTGCGTTTACTCCTATGCATACTCCAGAGTAGTTCAGTTTTGCAGTCACACCCTCTGCCTTCGATATCTAGCCATCAAGAAGTGCGATCCAGGACACATGTGAGAAGGGGCAACTAAAGAATAAGTGAGTGTGAGTCTCCATTGCTTGCTTACATAAGATGCATCTATTTGGAATGAGCATCCCTCGACCTATGAGATTGTCAATCGTTGCCCGTTGTTCTTTGAATGACCCGAGGAGGTAACTAAACTATGATTAGGGAGGATAAACTTATGCTTTAATGCTTGAGCCCATGGGAGAAAAACTTGAGCAGTCCTGAACCAATTATAAGCCATGTCAATTTTGAACTTTCCATGGACAGTCCAAGAGGAAAGAAGTTGATGAGCAGCAAGCGGAGAGCCAGTCCTTTGAAGGATTTCATTTTTGACAGTGATGATGCTCTTTAGGCTCTCAGAATGCCTATCCTTGCTCATTAAATCCCAGAAATCCATATTAGAGAAATTGTAGGCCTGAGTCCAGGTAAACCAGAGACCAGTTTGTTTATGTATGATAAGCCAAAGCCATTTTGCTACCAGAGCTTTGTTCCAAGAAAGCAGCTCTCTTATGTCAAAACCACCCTCATCCCAGCTTGTGCATATACTCCTCCAACTTTTAAAGATCAATCTCCTGCTGCCATCCTCAGAATTCCAGAAAAAATCTTTGCAAAGCTTGTTTATGATTTTGATGATACTTTTAGGCAAAATGACAGAAGCCCCCCAGAAATTTGTAATTCCAAATATGACAGAGTTTAAAAGTTGGACCTTGCCTGCATAAGAAAAGGACTTGGTAGTCCAGTGATGTAGTGTAGTCTGAATTTTACTGAGCAGAGTACCATAAGTCTCAATAGTGTTCCTTGCAACATTAAGAGGCAAACCCAAGTATCTAAATGGGAAGTGACCCTCGGAAAAGCCAGTGACAAGAAGAATCTGGTTTTTAACAACAGTAGGAACCCCTCCAAAGTACACATCAGTTTTCTCAGTGTTAGCATGAAGTCCAGACCATTTTGAATTATTATTATTATTATTATTATTATTATTATTATTATTATTATTATTATTATTATTATTATTATTATTATTATTATTATTATTATTATTATTATTATTATTATTATTATTATTATTATTATTATTATTATTATTATTATTATTAGCTTATCTATATTAATACAAAAGACAATACTCAATCCTCAGCGCGTCACGTCATTAATGCAACCTCTTTTTTTTGGAAATTCATGTTATGGTGGGACCCGTTAGTGTGCAATGTATTTTTTCTTCAGATTTCCGTCTTTTTAAACATGCGATAAATTCCGTCTTGCAACAAATTCTATGAAATAATATTATGAAAAAATTCTATGAATTAATATTATGAAATAATTTTATACATTCCGTGTAAATAAAATTAATAACATATACGCAGAATGAATTACAAATGGGAGTAAATGAAATTGAATTACATAATTTTTAAAACAAAATTAAATAATAATAAAATTACATAATTACGAGAAGGAATTACATTTATATACGGGATAGAACATAAAACGCAAATGAATTACATACATAATTTTTTAAAACTACATGGTACAATAATTTTTGTTTAAAAAATAATTCTTGACGGAGTATTTACTTGGAGTATAAAATATTCATGTATTTTGGTTAATATTATTGTACCATGCAGCAACAACATAACATAATTTTTTAAAACTACATGGTAAAAAAAAATTTTGTTTAAAAAATCAATCATGACGGAGTATTTACTTGGAATATAAAACTCGGCAACTTAACTATCAGCCGCGCACACCGAAAATGGTAGATGACAATGATAGGCAACCGAGTTAATTTAGTCTTCAATTAGCATTTAAAGCAAATTTTAATTTTTTTTACTCTAAAAAAACAAACAAATTTTAATTTAATTTACAAGTGATTAAAATTTTTTTAATAATTTTTTTTTAATAAATAATTCACAATTGTTGTAATAAATATTTTTTTAGTAATAACAACACGATAAGTTAACAGTCGAAAAACTTTAAAATATGTTGTTTTTAGAAATGCAAAAACAAATATACATCCAAAAACATTAATACTGGCCCAAATACATACCCGTGCAATTTTGCACGGGTTTAAAACTACTTATTACTTACTCCCTCCATTCAACTCCACATTACAAGTTTGTTTTTTCACGTTTGCCAACGCGTGTTTTACGCGGTAAATACCTTTAACTACATATTTGCAAAAATTATAAAAGTTAGATATTCTTAATGTGCTCCTAAAGACGAATCAAATAAGATCTCACATGAATATATTTTCACTTATATATTGAGAGAAAATCGACATTGAATGTTCACTTGTAAATAGTGTACAAAAGAGAAACTTGTAATGTGGAGTTGAATGGAGGGAGTATTATTATTATTATTGAAGAGAGGGTGAAAATGCATTGGCAAGAAAGAAAGGAGTCCAAAAAGTTGACTGCGTGAGGTTGAAGAGTGAGTGAGAGAGACCCAAGATCTCCCTTCCAACTTCCATTGCCATAAAACTATTGAAACTCAACCCCTAAAAACAAACCTCAATTTCATTCCACAATCAAAGAAATTGAAAGATGATGTCTGGAAATTACACTTCAATTGACAATCAAAAAGTCTCCGGATCTGTTCCTGTATTAATTCGCTCTACTACTACTACTACTACTACTACTACTTTTACATTGCTATCAATCTACATTATTCAATTACATTTCCAGATCTCTTACTCATTTCTCCTTTGTTTTTGCAGGCTGTCTCTGATTCCACTCATATTCCTGTTAAATTCGCTGGTAATTCTTCATTTCCAATTTATTAACTTTCACTTTCGAATTCTATGGTGTTTGGATTTGTAATTAATTATTCATCTGAATTGTCAAAGTAGAATCCAATCTTCAGACATTTCCGCCGTCCGAAACTCAAGGGAAGATCTCCGGTGGTTACAAGCCTCCTCGTGATGCTGATGGTATTTTCTTCTTCATTTTCAGCTCCTACTCTTGTTTTACATGTTTGAATTTGTCTGCGTTTTGCCCCTAAAATTTTCAATCTGTGTTTTTGCCCCTCTTTGCTTCAAAATCTTGGCTCCGCCACTGTAAAGTCGTCATCAAGTTCAATACATAGTTTTATTGTGATTATCTCAATAGTATGCTGTAGTTCTACGGCAATGTGAAACTTATTTTCTTGGATGTATAGTGCATCTTGGACTGTCCATGGATATTGGGTGCACAGTTAATGCCTTATCTGTCGTGTCTTTTAGACATTGTGGTACTGTTACGGTAAAAGATCTAGATGGAAGGCACGTCCTTCAATGATCTGGTTTCCTTGGGTGTAAATATAGTGGAACCCAAGTGGGAGACTGTTTGACCTGTACCTGTGTGAATAGTGAATACATACAATTTTGCTTTGAACATCACTTTTATTTTGGGACAGCTATCAGTTTATCAATGTTTGCTGCCAGTCAGGGGTGATTCTCTACCCGGGGGGAGCTGAATGTTGCAGTAACTGACACTTTTAAGTTTTTTTGAGGATAGACACAAAATACCAGAAGGACATTGTTTTAGACAATATAACTTCTTCATTAGTATCAATGCTATGCTTGCTTTCATCCAAGTTTTAAGGCACATTTTGAAAGCCTCGTAAAGGGTGTTGCAGATTTTAAGTGCACTGTTGTGCACACCAGTTTGATTATTGTTTTTAGAAGCTCTAGACTGAGATTTTGTTAAACAGAGTTTTGGATGACTGGGTAACCATCAATACTATGTCTCAGAAAGAGTTCTCTCTCCTATCAATACTATGTGCTTTACTTTGTCTTTCTAAGTCAAATGATAGAAATAATGCCTTCTACCAGCGCTTGATAGGGAAAACACCTAAAAGGTCTGGTCATATTTACTCTAGTTATCGGTGCTGATAATTTTCTTATTGCTAAACTTTCAGCTACCAACTAAATTGCTTAAATAAATGACCTACTTACTGGATAAAAACATAAATGTTCTTTCAATAATAGCCCTTGTTTTCCAATTGCCATATTTGTTGAGGTTCTGATTTTCTGAAAATCATCAAGTGCTTCCGTTCATGAGCCACGAGTTTTGTTCCTTGTTCTTCTTGAAATCTATTCTCTTGCTGTTTTCTTTACGTATGTATTGTTTTGTGTCTGTAACTATTGCTTTTACATGTTACTACAGATACATTCTCAAAGCCTGGAGGTGGCTCTGACGAACCCCAGCCAGGTGGTTGGTTTAGTGCTTTCAGTATCGCTGCCTACAAACCATACTTTGATGTTGATACGTCTGATGTCTTGGAGAGAATCAAGGAATCACTTCTTCCATGGAAAGGGACATTTACAGAATTGACCTCCAACAACCCAGATTTGTAAGTTTTGCGGACTATTTATTTTATCTGAGAATCTCAGTGGTCCGCACTCTATTGTCATCTGGCTTAAAGCTCTAAAGTAATGGTATTCATTTAACACATGGATTTGTAAGTTATGGTCTGTTCATAATTTCTCTTTGATACTAGCCAAGTTCAGCTTCCACTCCAGTCTTTGCAGTCTTTATTGCAGTGAGAATTTAAAATAACTTTACTCGTGCAATGATATAGTAGGTGAGTGGTAGATGAGAAGCGTGTTGTGATATCCGGTGGTAAATATATGTTGAAGTGTCGTGTGTGACACTTGTCTACTTGCATATTGAGTGCAACTCTTATCACAGTTCATGATATCAATGGTAAAACTTGAGACGGTATACCATGTTCCTATTGAAAGATTGGTGGCAGAATCTGCAGATCTGTGATTGCTTATCTATCTTAAGGGACTTTCATGCTAATAATGTTTTACTCGTTGCTTCCACCCGGAGTTAAATGTACCTAATATTTGGATATAGAATAAAACTATGTTTGTTGTTGTTGTCGCCGCGTTTTTCTCTCCTTGGCAGTTAGACGCGCAATGAGACCCACTTAAGCATGAATAAATTTCTCATTCTTTTAATCAATTGGCATTTTGGTGTATAAAATGCTTTTTTTGGCTTGGATTTATTGAGCAGGTATGGGCCATTTTGGATATGCACTACATTAATATTCATTGCCGCATCTATTGGTACATTTGTGACATATGTGGCCCACAAGTTACAAAGCAAAGATTGGAATTACGACATCAGTATGGTGACTTGGTCTGCTGGTTTATTCTATGGCTATGTCACAATCGTTCCTTTATGTCTTTATGTGGTCCTAAAGTACTTCTCCGCACCATCTGGCTTCGTTCAACTCCTCTGCTTATATGGATATTCCCTGTTCGTGTTCATTCCTGCCTTGGTAAGTTCTTTCTCTATGAAGGCTCATTATCTAATTCTAGAGTCTTGAAGATGTTACCTTGTCAAATATTGCGAAAATGGAACCGTTAGGTCTTGAGCATCGACCGCCATATGACTTATATTGTCTGACGTTATTCAAGATTTCAAGTAATTGTGTTGCAAGTAGGCATAGGATTCTGATAAAAAAGTGCCCATTAGTGAAGATGGAGTAAATATTATTTCTAACGTTATACAACTCATGAGAGAGTGCTTCTGAAAGGCCCTTTTTGTGAAAAATCACGAGCTGTTTTTTTTTTTAGCAAAAAGACATGCAACTTTATATTTTTTCTCCATAAAACATACAGAGTATTATTAGTTGTCGTAGTGAACCTTCGTTTCTACTTGGGTTTTGAAAGAGTCACAATTCTTTGGCTAACTCATTGATTGGTTGCGCTTCCTGTAATTTGGAGCAGCCGGAGATGCAATTCTTGATTTCAATTATACATGAGTCATTCTAAGCAAAATCTGTATGTTTTTAAACATAAGGGGAAGCGCTGTGTACACCAGTCCCTTACCCGAACTTAGGTGGTTGCCTTGAGGGCATGGGATTCTGTTATTGTTGTTGTAAGGAACTTTAGGTATACTAGTATATCCTTAACCACTTTTTAATTATGTACTCAACTATTCCTATAATCCTGAATTCACTTCTTATTTTATGTCTTCATCAATGATTATTTTCCTAGTTTATTGAGTCATAATGTGGGGAAAGGGTAATCTGTTCAGCATAAGAATACACTCTGAAGACACAAGTACATTTGTGAATTTTCTGTTTGTTAAATTTTTGACGGTTAAATGAAGCTGATAAGAGAAATTCGGTTATGAATGCAGTGTTTGTCAGTGGTGCCTCTGGAAATATTTAGGTGGGTGATTGCAGGGGTGGCGGGGTTTATGTCAGCATCGTTTGTGGCTCTCAATCTCAAGGCCCACATTGCGTCAGCAGGCGAGAGGTGGTTCTTGATTGTAGTAGCAATATTCCTTTTGCAAGTAGCATTAGCTCTTGCACTCAAGATCTATCTATTTACAGTGGCAGTCTAAGTTTGGAGGATTAGTTACAACATAAAAGAGTGGGAGTAAATGTAATAGAATATACCAGTCTCAAACCAACTGTATTCATTCGTTTTTAGCAACATAGGTTGAGAGGAATCGATGGTATTGGTTATTGAGCAATGTTGTTTCGGTGTTGTGCTTTGGCTTTGGCCAGTTTTACCTATTGTAAATTTCAGCTAAGCCAAGAGTACATTTTGTAGTTGAATCAAAAGCTCAATTTGCAAACAATTGTCTTTATTGAAATGCAGATATCGCTCTCTCTCTCTCTCTCCCTCAAAAAAAAAAAAAAAACTCTCTACAAAAACCCTAGCTTCCATCATATTATACACATGGCTCCCATCGATTATCAATCAATCGATGGTAAGCCCCAAAATTGTTTCAAATTTCAATCAATAGTATGCATATCTATCTTTTATTCAATAAAAGTCTCCCTTTTGGTGAGAATCGTTTTTCCGTCCCTTATTTCGGGATTTTTCCATTTATGCATGGGGTTAGTTTCATCAGTAATATAGTCAAGAGTAGTTCGTTGATGGTTTTCAGCGTGTTCTTTCAAAGGATAAAAGTGATTTGTCAACGATCTTTGGAACCAGGTCGAGAGATAAATTTTATCTCATAAATCAAATGAAGGATCCCCTCAAAAAGCTACATGAAGATAGCGATAATAGGGCCATGAAATTGTCGAATCTTTGTTTTGAGATCCCTAGTTTATAAGAAAACTAGTTTGAATGCCCGTGCGTTGCAACGGGTTAATTAACTTATTTATAATGCAAAAAAAAAACGTTATAAGAGTTTAATGTTTACATTATATGTCTAATGATTTGTTTACATATTATTAAAATATCTCTTTCAAAAAAAAAAAATTAATATATACGTGGGTTAACTCTTATTTATAATTATATAATCACCCTACCTTATATTAATCTTTCGATGTGGGACAATTCTACTATTTATAAGTAATATATTCACAAAAATTGGATTTTTTTTTTCTGATTGGGACAATTCTAATATTTATACGTAATATATATTTATCAAATCTGCATTATTTTTCAATGTGGGACAAAGAACATACTCAGAATTACACCATCTTTTTTGCACTTAGTTCGACATCCAACCAGATCTCGAATACCGAATACAGACAATTGCTACTCATTATATCTAATAGTTATATTTAATTTAATAATATGATCAAGTACTCTCCATTAATATTTGTACGTTGTTTTTTCTTCAAAAAAAAAAAAATTAAAATAATTGAGATACGGAAATTTCCCGTAGTACCCCTTAGTTTTGTTAGATTTTCCATGTTACCCCTACTTTTAAAAATCTGCCCATGGTACCCTTGAGGTTCCATTTTTTTGCCCATGGTACCCTTTAATGTAAAGGCTGTTAAATGGACGTTAAGTTTGATGGCGTGGCAATAAAATAACAATTAAAAAATAATACCCCCTTTATTGTTTTATTGGTACGGATATCTCTCTTTTAAATGCAAATTTAATTAACTATATCATTATAATATTGGAAATTTCTCATGGTAACCTTGAACTTTGATAGATTACACATGCTACCATTGACGTTTGTTTTCTATTTTTTTATCATAAATATGTGCAAATGATAAGAACCTATACTCTAATGATAGAATATTTTTTAACACAATTCTAATTATATTATTTAAACATTGTATATTTATGGATTTACCACACCTACATTATTTTTCAATATGGGACATATAAATTCTATAGGTAGAAAATATAATGATATAAACTTTTAAGAGCTCTCCAAGACAATACTTAAGCGACTCAAAAGATTTTGGGTTGATGCGTAAGTTCCAAGGATGCTCATAGAATCACTCATCTTATGCTATATTTTGATGTGGGAAAATTCTATTTTTTATATGTAGTATATTTATCACACCTATATTATTTTTCAATGTGGGAGATATAACATACTATGAAATACACCATCTTTAATATGTGCAAATTATATGAAATCTATATATACTCTAATGATAGCATTTCTTACCATGAATCTAATAATATTATTTTCATAATTTTTTTACCGACATTATTTTGTCAAATGAAATTTAAAAGTTTTTATATGAAAATTAGAAACATCGCTTGAATGTAAAATAAGAAATACATAGTATATATTATAATAACTAAAAGATTTTCCAAACATTAACTTAGGTTAGAAATCATTATTGTAGAAACAGTAATATAAACTCTTTTAAGAGTTATCTCTGACAATACTTAAGGGAATCAAAAGATTTTGGGTTATGACTTCTATTTATAATCATAAGATCACCATGTCTTACGGTAATCTTCCAATGTGGGACAATTTTAATATTTATACATAGTATATTCACCACACTTACGTTACTTTTCAATGTAGGACAAAAAACATACTAACTACTAAGTACACAATTTTTTTTGTACCTACTTTGAGATCAACCCGATTTAATAATGAGAAAATACAATACAATATACACTCTAATGATAGCATTTTTTTTTGTCACAATCTAATTATATAATTTTCATACGATATTTTTTTTCAAATGAAATATAAAGTTTTTATATCAAATAATAAACATCACTTTAATATAATATAGAAAATGTATATATATGGGACATTTCTATTATTTATACGTAATATATTCACAACACCTACATTATTTTTCAATGTGAGACATATAACATACTAAAAAGTCTATATCTTTTATATCAAAATTTTTTTGAATTAATACCTAAGTTTCAAGGATGCCTCCTATTTATATTTATAGAATCACCCTACCGTATACTATTATTTCAATGTGAGATACATAATTTAATTATTTAGACGTAGTATGTTCATAATGCCTACATTATTTTTCAATGTGAAAGATATAACATATCAAGAAATACATGTCTCTTCTTAAAAAACCACTATTGTATACATATTATTTTTCTTTGAAGGTAAAAACCACTTAGTCTCGATCATTAGATATGGATCTCTACATCGTACATATAACGACTCATTAAAGCTCTATTACTGCATTTAGAAGACAACCATTAGTAAAATCTTTAGTTTTGTATTGTGTCAGGAGACTACCATTAGTAAAACCTTTTATTTTTTGATTTTCTTGTTCAACCTTTAGTTATTTTTTGATTTTCTTGTTCATATTCTTAACTCTTTCCCGAGTAATTCCCAACGATTTCCACTTTATTTTTATATCATATCGTAGATAACGATAGAAAATCTTAAGAGCTCTTTAAAACAATATTTATGAGACTCAACAAATTTTGGTGGATACATAAGTTCCAAATATGCATCCTATTTATAATCATAGGATCACATCACCTTATACTAATCTTTCGATTTGGGACAATTCTACTATTTATATGTAGTATATTCACCACACCTACTTATTTTCCAATGTGGGACAAAACATACTAAAAATTATACAATTTTACGTATTAAGAGGTATACCATCTTTAACATGTGCAAATAATATGAAATTTATACTCTAATGATAGCATTTTTTAACACAAAGCTAATTATATTATTTTCATAATTTTTTTAACGATATTTTTTTGCCAAATGAAATGTAAAAGTTCGATATAAAAATTGGAAATATCACTTGAATATAATTTAGGAAATATACATATTATAATAATTAAAAGATTTTCCACTTTATTTTTTACATAAAAAATTATACTTTCCTAAATTGATTTTTGATGATGTGGACGCTCTCAGATCTCGCTCGAAAAAACTCTCTTTATATATATATATATATATATATATATATATATATATATATATATATATATATATATATATATATATATATATAGAGAGAGAGAGAGAGAGAGAGAGAGAGAGAGAGAGAGAGAGAGAGAGAGAGAGAGAGAGAGAGAGAGAGAGAGAGAGAGAGAGTGGTTCTTCTAAGGTCCTTACATCCATTAAGTCCCTAAGTCCTTATAAGGGCCTTTGGATGGAAGGGATGGAGGGATGAGATTACATCTCATTGAAGGGTCACAATTCTCCCTCCCTAATCTCCTTCCCTAATTGTGTATAAGGCCCTGTTCTTTTGACCGAAATTGTCAATCAATCAATCGAATCAACTTAATGGAGCTGAATCGAATCAATCAACTTAATGGAGTGAATCCAATTATTGAATCAATCGAATCAATCAATCGATCTGATCGAATCGAATCGAATCAATCAATCAAATAATAATAATAAAAAGATTATATTAATAATAATAATAATAATAATAATAATAATAATAAATATTATAATAAAAATAATACCAATAATAATAATAAATATTATTATATTATTATTCATTAATAATAATAATATATTAATATAATCTAATAATAATAATCTAATAAGATATATAAAAAATAAAATAATAATAAATATAGTAATAATAATAATATATTAGTAATATAAATGATAACATTATTAATAATAATATAATATATTAATAATAATAACTAATAAATAAATAATAATAATAGGTCTAATATAATAACTTATTAATAAAATAATATTAAATATAATAATAATAATAAATATGTGATTAATAATATTAATAATAATGAGTACATTAATAAAATAATAAATATAAAATAATAACTTATTAATATAATAATATTAAATATAATATTAATAATAAATATGTTATGAATAATATTAATAATAATGAATATATTAATAAAATAGTAAATATAATATAATAATAATGATAATAATAATAATAATAATAATAATAATAATAATAATAAATATATTAAATATAAATATAATAATATAAACAATACGAATAAATTATTAATAAACATAATAGTAATATAATAAATATAAAAATAATAATAATATAATAATAATAATAATAATAACAATAGTAAATACATTAATATAAAAATAATAATAATGATATCAATAAGAATAATAATAGTAATGTTGAAATAAACTAATATGAATCAATCAATCAATCAATCGCATCGAATCGATTCAATCAATCAATCAATCGAATCGAATCGAATGGAGCCAATCGAATCAATCAATCGAATGGAGTCGAATCAATCAACTTATTAGAACTGAAATTAAGTCCAAAAGAACAGGGCCTAACTCTACCTAATTGAGTATAACTCTACCACCATTCTAATCTCCCAACTCACTTCCTCATTCACTCATCCTCTCTCATTTCTCACATTCACTCTTTCTCTCTCATTTTCTTCCCACCCTTTCTAAAAAAAAAAAAAACCAAGCTCATACAAAAAAAAACCCAAACTAAAAAAACCACCATCCCGTCACCGCCGACCCTCCACCAGCCGACCTCCCTTCTCCACCGGCACACACAACAACCGCACCACTCCCTCCCTTCTCCACCGCCGCCTGCCGTTCTCCACCAGCCGGCCTCCCTTCTCCACCGCCGCCTGCCTTCTCCACCAGCCGGCCTCCCTTCTCCACCAGACGGCCTCCCTTCTCCACCGCCGCCTGCCGTTCTCCCCTTTTCCTCTTCCTTTCTCCCCACGCCATTCTCCCTCCCTCTGCCGCCTGCCATTCTCCCTCCCTTTTATTTTTTTTTTGCTTTATTTTTTTTATATTTGTTTTTGGTTTTCTTGTTTGTTTGTTGTTTTTGGTTTTGTCGAGATCTGTTTGTTTGTTGTTTTTTTTTTTTTTTTTCTTTTTTTTAAATATGTCTTGTTATATGTGTTTTTGTATGAGTTTTGTTTTATTTTCATTGTCCATTTTTTTAATTTTTCAGATTTACTTTATTTTGGTTTTTGTTATTTTGTTCTTTGTTTTTTGTTTTGTTTTTGTTTTTTGTTTTTTGTTTTTGTTTTTATTTTTTATTTTTTTATTTGGTTGTTATTGTTATTTGATTTTTTGGACTAAAGTTATACATCTTGTCTATTAAAGTTATACACTGCGTGCATTAGAGTTATACACACGATATTTAAATTTGGTGTTGTTATTTGGTTTTTTTTTGGATTTTAGATTTGGTTTTTTGTGATTGTTATTTGGTTTTTTGTTTTGTTATTGTTATTATTGTTATTTGGTTTTTATTATTGTTATTCAAGTTTTTTTATTTGTTTGATTTTATGATTTGTGTTATGTTTTGATTTTATTTTTTTTATTGTTTGATTTTTTTACTATTTATGACTAAAGTTATACATTTTATGACTAAAGTTATACATTTTATGACCAAAGTTATACAAAAAAAGACTAAAGTTATACAAAAATTGGACTAAAGTTATACAAAAAATTGGACTAAAATTATACAAAAATGAACCAAAGTTATACAAAAATGGACTAGAGTTATACAAAAATGGACCAGAGTTATACAAAAAATTGGACTAAAGTTATACAAAAATGAACAAAAGTTATACAAAAATGAACCAAAGTTATTCAAAAATCGACCAGAGTTATACAAAAATGCACCAAAGTTATACAAAAATTGGACTAAAGTCATACAATAATGGACTAAAGTTATACAAAAATTGGACTAAAGTTATACAAAAATGAACCAAAGTTATACAAAAATGAACCAAAGTTATACAAAAATGGACCAGAGTTATACAAAAATGCACCAGAGTTATACAAAAAATTGGACTAAAGTTATACAAAAAATGAACCAAAGTTATACAAAAATGAACCAGAGTTATACAAAAATGGACCACAGTTATACAAAAATGCACAAGAGTTATACAAAAATGCACCAGAGTTATACAAAAGTTAGTCCATTTTTGTATAACTTTAGTCCATTTTTGTATAACTTTGGTTCATTTTTGTATAACTTTGGTTCATTTTTGTATAACTCTGGTTCATTTTTGTATAACTTTGGTTCATTTTTGTATAACTTTAGTCCATTTTTTGTATAACTTTGGTGCATTTTTGTATAACTCTGGTCGATTTTTGTATAACTTTTGTTCATTTTTTGTATAACTTTGGTTCATTTTTGTATAACTTTGGTTCATTTTTGTATAACTTTGGTTCATTTTTTGTATAACTTTTGTCCAAATTTTTGTATAACTTTAGTCCATTTTTGTATAACTTTGGTTCATTTTTGTATAACTTTCGTCCTTATTTGTATAACTTTAGCCCATATTTGTATAACTTTAATCCATATTTGTATAACTTTAGTCCATTTTTGTATATCTTTGGTTCATTTTTGTATAACTTTGGTTCATTTTTGTATAACTTTGGTTCATTTTTGTATAACTTTAGTCCAAAAAATTATAAGAATTTTTATATGGCTAAGATTAAAACAACAAATTATGAGAATTTTTATATGGCTAAGATTAAAACAACAAATTTTATGAAAAATATTTTAGTAGATCTTAGATGAAAAAAAAGTATCTCATAAAAAAAAACGAGATTTAAAACCCGAAATCTTAAAAAAAAAAGTATAACAAGAAGAGATTTGAGAAAATGAATAAAAAACGAGAAGTAACAAAATAAAAGACAACAACAAAAAATGAATAGAAAGAACAACTCAAAACATGAAAATAAACACCAAACGAAAAAAAAAAAAAAAAAAATGCCGAGGCGAAAAAAAAAAAAAAAAAAGGTGGCGGCGGTGGTGGGTGGTGAGTTGGTGTCGGGTGGGATAGTGGTGGGTGGTGGTGAATGAGGAAGAGAAGAATGAATGATTTATTTGGGTTTTTTGATTTAATTGGATTTTTTGGGTTTTTTGATTTAATTGGATTTTTTGGGTTTTATTTATTTATTTGGGTTTTGGGTTTTTTATTTATTTGGATTTATTGGGTTTTTATTTTTTTGGGTTTTAGAGAGAAGATGAGTTGTGTGATATGTGAGAAAAGTGGATGAGAGGAAAAGAAGTTATAGTGAATTAGTGATTAATTAGAAAGATTAGTGAAGGAGGAGAGAATGAATGATATTAGTACATAAACACACTTTTGGAGGTTGATCTTGGCCATCCATCTCCCTCCATCCAATGGCTCACATTAGGACTTATGGACTTATTATATCTAAGGACCTTAGTTGATCCCTTCTCTCTCTCTCTCTCTCTCTCTCTCTCTCTCTCTATATATATATATATATATATATATATATATAGATTATTTTTCTTTGGTTTCCATTAGATTTGTTTTCGATTATAATTATTCTTTGTAAGTGTCGTATGACATTCTATTAATTAATTGTTCTTTTCTCTCAAAAATAAAAATAAAAAAAAGCTCAATTTGCATGTTGCTATAGTTCATATATACTACAATTTGAGCAAGTTTGTTGTGAGAAATCTAAGACCGTTCCACATTATAACTAGTTTTTCATTGCTTCACTTTGGAAAAGATTTTAAAATTATGGAATTTTTTCCTACAAAAGGTTGCTAAATGATACTCCCCCCGTCCTTATTGTCTTTTCGTTTTGGCACAAAGATCAAGGAAAGAGGAAAAGACCAATAACTAAATGATAAGTGGAACAAATTGAATGAGAATGATCAAATTACTTATCAAGTTCATTCTTAAAATAGAAAGGACAACAAATGACAGAGACACACCAAAATGAAAAAGGACAACAAATGACCGGGACAAAGGAAGTAAATTAATAAGGAAAAATTGACATCAATAATCCCACTTTTAATCATTCTTCTTAGAATAATCCAACCTATCATTAATCTCAATATGATCTCACCTTTACACCATGTCTTCCAAAAACAATCCCTATGAAAATATGACCTACAATATCTCCTCCGCTTGGAAGAAAAATATTAATTATGAAATTGGAAGATTTTAGTGAATTTGTCATTTTAGGAAATATGAAAAATTGAAAATAGGAGAGAGTACATTTATTTGTGGATTGAAGTATTTAAATAAGTTTAAAATAAAACTCATTGAGTAATAAAAGTATAATAATGATTCTTAGGTGTTTAAGAAATTTTCTTGAGTTGCTTCTATCAGGGATCGAACTCAACATCCCCTATTTACTAAAAGAATAGGTGAAACTTCTATTTTTCCCACCTAAAAATATTTCCTAAAATGGGATTTGCATTTTTTGGCATATACTATAGATATGAATGATATGATGAGTTATAAATAGCCATGGTATTTTAAATATAAATATTTATAAGATTCAATATTTTACATTTTCCATAAATTTATCTCACGTCTTTTTATGATAAAGAAGTTTTTGTTTTTTTAAAAAAAATTACGATAAAATTTCATTGACATTTTAAGAAGTTGCGGCTAAAAAATATGCTATTAGCAAAAAAATATTATTATTATTATTATTATTATTATTATTATTGTTATTTTTTTTCCCAAGAATATTCCTATATTCTATAGGATATTATTATTATTATTATTATTATTATTATTATTATTATTATTATTATTATTATTATTATTATTATTAATAAAATAAAAGTAAAAGTTTATTGTTATTGTTATTGTTATTGTTATTATTAAGTTCAGCTCCAATCAGCTTAGTTTAGTTCACAACTCAATTCAATTCAGTTCAGTTCAACTCAGCTCCATTTAGTTCAATTTAGTTCGGTTCAACTTCATTCAATTCAGCTCAGCTCCATTTAGTTCAGTACAGTTCAGCTCTAAAAAGGCAAAAAGAACAAGGCTTTAGACATTCAATCAAACAACTAGTATAGACCACGTGCAATATATGCACGGCATATATATTTTTTTAGTTTTAATAGAGCATTATTTATAGATTTGAGCGATCAGCATTAGGGCACCATCTACGCACGTCATCACACCCACCGTCGGCCACCTCACGTCGCCGACGTCAACCCTAACCTGCGCCGGCAACCTCACGTCACCGTCGATCAAAACGTGGGTTGTGTTGTTCCTTATTTGCGTTTACAAACTAGGTTTCCTGCTTTTTTAGATTTTTCGACCGTTGTATTGGGTCCCTTCCCGGAGGTCGACTGTGGTAGTCCTGCCACCTCCCTCGTCGGACTTCCTCTGCCGTCATCACAGTCGTGGTTGTCATCTGGTTTGGTTCTCTTTGTAGGTTTTCGTGATTAGGGCAGCAGACGTTTTTGCGGGTTTTCGGTTTTGCGAGTTTTCTGTTCGATGGATTCTCTTGGGCCTCCGGTTGCATTTGTCGTCGAGGAGTGTTGCTCAGGTGGGGTTTCCCGTTGCCGGCTGCTGCTCGTTGCACCTATCGTCCCTGCTTTGTCAGGTTGCACGCAATTTCTTTTCTGCTGCGTCATTTTTTTTATTGCTTTTCGTTGTTTCAGTTGTCACGTTTTTGGCTGCCTACCTGCCGTCATTGTTGCTGATTGGTTGCTCAGAACAGTACTGGTGTTAGCGCTGTTTCGACGTGGTGGTTTTTTTCATGGTTGTGGTGTTTAGCCGGTGGTTTTGTGTGGGTGTGTGGCTGCTCCTTGCGGTTGCTTCTTGCACGTGAGTTCGCTGGTTCTAGCCGCCCCTTAGTCACGGTTGCTAGGTGGCTATATAGGTTTTTGTGTAGGTCGGGGTGGGGATTTGATTCTTCCTTCATGCCCGAGCTTGTGCGGTTCCATTTTCCTTTTTCGAGTATTCATGCTTGTCGGGATGGTTTTGGTAAGGGCCTTACTAAGGCAGCTTGGCAGAAACATTTTCAGGACCGACATTGCCAGAATGGTGCGTTGGAACTTACGCGTCGACTCTTACTGATAGTTTGACTGTTTATTCCAATGCCGAGAGTGTTTTGAGACGGATGGGGCTCTGGTTGTGTGGGGTGTGTTTTATGACCCGTACCACTCGTGCTAGATGTCGACATAGTCGGGGTGATATTTTTTTGCCAAATGAAATGTAAAAGTTCGATATAAAAATTGGAAATATCACTTGAATATAATTTAGGAAATATACATATTATAATAATTAAAAGATTTTCCACTTTATTTTTTACATAAAAAATTATACTTTCCTAAATTGATTTTTGATGATGTGGACGCTCTCAGATCTCGCTCGAAAAAACTCTCTTTTATATATATATATATATATATATATAGATTATTTTTCTTTGGTTTCCATTAGATTTGTTTTCGATTATAATTATTCTTTGTAAGTGTCGTATGACATTCTATTAATGAATTGTTCTTTTCTCTCAAAAAATAAAATAAAAAAAAGCTCAATTTGCATGTTGCTATAGTTCATATATACTACAATTTGAGCAAGTTTGTTGTGAGAAATCTAAGACCGTTCCACATTATAACTAGTTTTTCATTGCTTCACTTTGGAAAAGATTTTAAAATTATGGAATTTTTTCCTACAAAAGGTTGCTAAATGATACTCCCCCGTCCTTATTGTCTTTTCGTTTTGGCACAAAGATCAAGGAAAGAGGAAAAGACCAATAACTAAATGATAAGTGGAACAAATTGAATGAGAATGATCAAATTACTTATCAAGTTCATTCTTAAAATAGAAAGGACAACAAATGACAGAGACACACCAAAATGAAAAAGGACAACAAATGACCGGGACAAAGGAAGTAAATTAATAAGGAAAAATTGACATCAATAATCCCACCTTTAATCATTCTTCTTAGAATAATCCAACCTATCATTAATCTCAATATGATCTCACCTTTACACCATGTCTTCCAAAAACAATCCCTATGAAAATATGACCTACAATATCTCCTCCGCTTGGAAGAAAAATATTAATTATGAAATTGGAAGATTTTAGTGAATTTGTCATTTTAGGAAATATGAAAAATTGAAAATAGGAGAGAGTACATTTATTTGTGGATTGAAGTATTTAAATAAGTTTAAAATAAAACTCATTGAGTAATAAAAGTATAATAATGTTTCTTAGGTGTTTAAGAAATTTTCTTGAGTTGCTTCTATCAGGGATCGAACTCAACATCCCCTATTTACTAAAAGAATAGGTGAAACTTCTATTTTTCCCACCTAAAAATATTTCCTAAAATGGGATTTGTATTTTTTGGCATATACTATAGATATGAATGATATGATGAGTTATAAATAGCCATGGTATTTTAAATATAAATATTTATAAGATTCAATATTTTACATTTTCCATAAATTTATCTCACGTCTTTTTATGATAAAGAAGTTTTTGTTTTTAAAAAAAAAATTACGATAAAATTTCATTGACATTTTAAGAAGTTGCGGCTAAAAAATATGCTATTAGCAAAAAAATATTATTATTATTATTATTATTATTATTATTATTATTATTATTATTATTATTATTATTATTATTATTATGATTATTATTATTATTGTTATTTTTTTTCCCAAGAATATTCCTATATTCTATAGGATATTATTATTATTATTATTATTATTATTATTATTATTAAAATAAAAGTAAAAGTTTATTGTTATTGTTATTGTTATTGTTATTGTTATTGTTATTATTAAGTTCAGCTCCAATCAGCTTAGTTTAGTTCACAACTCAATTCAATTCAGTTCAGTTCAACTCAGCTCCATTTAGTTCAATTTAGTTCGGTTCAACTTCATTCAATTCAATTCAAATTCCATTTAGTTCGATGTCTGATTCGGCTCTAAAAAGGCAAAAAGAACAAGGCTTTAGACATTCAATCAAACAACTAGTATAGACCACGTGCAATATATGCACGACATATATATTTTTTTAGTTTTAATAGAGCATTAGTTATAGATTTGAGCGATCAGCATTAGAGCACCATCTACGCACGTCATCACACCCACCGTCGGCCACCTCACGTCGCCGACGTCAACCCTAACCTGTGCCGGCAACCTCACGTCACCGTCGATCAAAACGTGGGTTGTGTTGTTCCTTATTTGCGTTTACAAACTAGGTTTCCTGCTTTTTTAGATTTTTCGACCGTTGTATTGGGTCCCTTCCCGGAGGTCGACTGTGGTAGTCCTGCCACCTCCCTCGTCGGACTTCCTCTGCCGTCATCACAGTCGTGGTTGTCGTCTGGTTTGGTTCTCTTTGCAGGTTTTCGTGATTAGGGCGTGACGTTTTTGCGGGTTTCGGTTTTGCGAGTTTTCTGTTCGACGGATTCTCTTGGGCCTCCGGTTGCATTTGTCGTCGAGGAGTGTTGCTCAGGTGGGGTTTCCCGTTGCCGGCTGCTGCTCGTTGCACCTATCGTCCCTGCTTTGTCAGGTTGCACGCAATTTCTTTTCTGCTGCGTCATTTTTTTTATTGCTTTTCGTTGTTTCAGCTGTCACGTTTTTGGCTGCCTACCTGCCGTCATTGTTCTTTGATTGCTTGCTCGAAAAACGATCTTGGTGTTAGCGCTGTTTCGACGTGGTGGTTTTTTTCTGGGTTGTGGTGTTTAGCCGGTGGTTTTGTGTGGGTGTGTGGCTGCTCCTTGCGGTTGCTTCTTGCACGTGAGTTCGCTGGTTCTAGCCGCCCCTTAGTCACGGTTGCTAGGTGGCTATATAGGTTTTTGTGTAGGTCGGCGTGGGGATTTGCTTCTTCCTTCATGCCCGAGCTTGTGCGGTTCCATTTTCCTTTTTCGAGTATTCATGCTTGTCGGGATGGTTTTGGTAAGGGCCTTACTAAGGCAGCTTGGCAGAAACATTTTCAGGACCGACATTGCCAGAATGGTGCGTTGGAACTTACGCGTCGGACTCTTACGATAGTTTGACTTTATTTATTCCAATGCCGAGAGTGTTTTGAGACGGATGGGGCTCTGGTTGTGTGGGGTGTGTTTTATGACCCGTACCACTCGTGCTAGATGTCGACATAGTCGGGGTGATATTTTTTTGCCAAATGAAATGTAAAAGTTCGATATAAAAATTGGAAATATCACTTGAATATAATTTAGGAAATATACATATTATAATAATTAAAAGATTTTCCACTTTATTTTTTACATAAAAAATTATACTTTCCTAAATTGATTTTTGATGATGTGGACGCTCTCAGATCGCTCGAAAAAAACTCTCTTTTATATATATATATATATATATATATATATATATATATATATATATATATATATATATATAGATTATTTTTCTTTGGTTTCCATTAGATTTGTTTTCGATTATAATTATTCTTTGTAAGTGTCGTATGACATTCTATTAATGAATTGTTCTTTTCTCTCAAAAAAAAAAAAAAAAAAAAAAAAGCTCAATTTGCATGTTGCTATAGTTCATATATACTACAATTTGAGCAAGTTTGTTGTGAGAAATCTAAGACCGTTCCACATTATAACTAGTTTTTCATTGCTTCACTTTGGAAAAGATTTTAAAATTATGGAATTTTTTCCTACAAAAGGTTGCTAAATGATACTCCCCCCGTCCTTATTGTCTTTTCGTTTTGGCACAAAGATCAAGGAAAGAGGAAAAGACCAATAACTAAATGATAAGTGGAACAAATTGAATGAGAATGATCAAATTACTTATCAAGTTCATTCTTAAAATAGAAAGGACAACAAATGACAGAGACACACCAAAATGAAAAAGGACAACAAATGACCGGGACAAAGGAAGTAAATTAATAAGGAAAAATTGACATCAATAATCCCACTTTTAATCATTCTTCTTAGAATAATCCAACCTATCATTAATCTCAATATGATCTCACCTTTAATCCATGTCTTCCAAAAACAATCCCTATGAAAATATGACCTACAATATCTCCTCCGCTTGGAAGAAAAATATTAATTATGAAATTGGAAGATTTTAGTGAATTTGTCATTTTAGGAAATATGAAAAATTGAAAATAGGAGAGAGTACATTTATTTGTGGATTGAAGTATTTAAATAAGTTTAAAATAAAACTCATTGAGTAATAAAAGTATAATAATGTTTCTTAGGTGTTTAAGAAATTTTCTTGAGTTGCTTCTATCAGGGATCGAACTCAACATCCCCTATTTACTAAAAGAATAGGTGAAACTTCTATTTTTCCCACCGAAAAATATTTCCTAAAATGGGATTTGTATTTTTTGGCATATACTATAGATATGAATGATATGATGAGTTATAAATAGCCATGGTATTTTAAATATAAATATTTATAAGATTCAATATTTTACATTTTCCATAAATTTATCTCACGTCTTTTTATGATAAAGAAGTTTTTGTTTTTAAAAAAAAAATTACGATAAAATTTCATTGACATTTTAAGAAGTTGCGGCTAAAAAATATGCTATTAGCAAAAAAATATTATTATTATTATTATTATTATTATTATTATTATTATTATTATTATTATTATTATTATTATTATTATTATTATTATTATTATTATTATTATTATTATTATTATTATTATTATTGTTATTTTTTTTCCCAAGAATATTCCTATATTCTATAGGATATTATTATTATTATTATTATTATTATTATTATTATTATTATTAAAATAAAAGTAAAAGTTTATTGTTATTGTTATTGTTATTGTTATTATTAAGTTCAGCTCCAATCAGCTTAGTTTAGTTCACAACTCAATTCAATTCAGTTCAGTTCAACTCAGCTCCATTTAGTTCAATTTAGTTCGGTTCAACTTCATTCAATTCAGCTCAGCTCCATTTTGTTCAGTACAGTTCAACTCTAAAAAGGCAAAAAGAACAAGGCTTTAGACATTCAATCAAACAACTAGTATAGACCACGTGCAATATATGCACGACATATATATTTTTTTAGTTTTAATAGAGCATTATTTAAAGATTTGAGCGATCAGCATTAGGGCACCATCTACGCACGTCATCACACCCACCGTCGGCCACCTCACGTCGCCGACGTCAACCCTAACCTGCGCCGGCAACCTCACGTCACCGTCGATCAAAACGTGGGTTGTGTTGTTCCTTATTTGCGTTTACAAACTAGGTTTCCTGCTTTTTTAGATTTTTCGACCGTTGTATTGGGTCCCTTCCCGGAGGTCGACTGTGGTAGTCCTGCCACCTCACTCGTCGGACTTCCTCTGCCGTCATCACAGTCGTGGTTGTCGTCTGGTTTGGTTCTCTTTGCAGGTTTTCGTGATTAGGGCAGCAGACGTTTTTGCGGGTTTTCGGTTTTGCGAGTTTTCTGTTCGACGGATTCTCTTGGGCCTCCGGTTGCATTTGTCGTCGAGGAGTGTTGCTCAGGTGGGGTTTCCGTTCTTAAAATTCTTTGCTCGTTGCACCTATCGTCCCTGCTTTGTCAGGTTGCACGCAATTTCTTTTCTGCTGCGTCATTTTTTTTATTGCTTTTCGTTGTTTCAGCTGTCACATTTTTGGCTGCCTACCTGCCGTCATTGTTGCTGATTGGTTGCTCAGAACAGTACTGGTGTTAGCGCTGTTTCGACGTGGTGGTTTTTTTCTGGGTTGTGGTGTTTAACCGGTGGTTTTGTGTGGGTGTGTGGCTGCTCCTTGCGGTTGCTTCTTGCACGTGAGTTCGCTGGTTCTAGCCGCCCCTTAGTCACGGTTGCTAGGTGGCTATATAGGTTTTTGTGTAGGTCGGCGTGGGGATTTGCTTCTTCCTTCATGCCCGAGCTTGTGCGGTTCCATTTTCCTTTTTCGAGTATTCATGCTTGTCGGGATGGTTTTGGTAAGGGCCTTACTAAGGCAGCTTGGCAGAAACATTTTCAGGACCGACATTGCCAGAATGGTGCGTTGGAACTTACGCGTCGACTCTTACGATAGTTTGACTGTTTATTCCAATGCCGAGAGTGTTTTGAAACGGATGGGGCTCTGGTTGTGTGGGGTGTGTTTTATGACCCGTACCACTCGTGCTAGATGTCGACATAGTCGGGGTGATATTGTGCTGTCTCCGGAGCGTGTTGATGGCCTCTACAGTTTTCATATTTATGGTATTCCAAGACCTTTGGCTCCCTCTCCTTCGGTTTCTTCTGATGATGGTGTTGAGCTTGTTCAGTGGTCTATATCTTCCCTTGATCGTTTATTGTCTTTGGGCCTCCGCACCGTCAAATCTATCCCTCCTAAGTGTCGTCTTGGGTTTGCTCGGGCTTTGAAAGGAGCTCTGGATGATGTGGCTGATTCCCCTAGTGATCTCTCCCGCTGGATTCGGTTGCTTGTTTTAACGCTGTGTCTACTTAAGACTTTCGCTCCTCGGAGTAATGTTGAGTGTAGGACGGTTATTCGGCGCCAGCGTCAGGAGGAGAGTATTGTCAGGGCTATCCTTGCTTGGGGGGTTTCTGGGGGAGGTTTGCAGCTGTTGCAAGAGTGTTTTGATGAGGGCCCTTCTTTGTTTAGTGTGGAGGAGGATCTGGATTTGGGTGACCATAACCTCCGTCAGTGTCGGCGGGAGATTTCTTATGGTCACTATACTGCTGCTGTTCGGGTGCTTTCTTCCTCTGGGGTTGCTCCCTACTCCGATGCCACTCTTGTGGCCCTGCGTGAGAAGCATCCTGTCGCCCCGCCTCCTTCTTTGCCTCCTTTGTCTGGGGATCATCATCCTCTGGTTGCCTCTGAGTCAGTGGTTTTGGATATGATTCGGAGTTTCCCTCGTGGTACTTCTTGTGGAAGGGACGGTTTCCGTGCCCAGCACCTTATGGATTGTTTGAGTGGCGCTGCTGTGGCTATTTCTGATGAGTTGATCACTTCTATTACTAGGGTGGTTAATCTCTTTCTTGAGGGTCGGTGCCCTCTTTCTTTGGGAGAGTACATTGCCAGCGCCCCTCTCCGCCGCTTGTGAAACCAGGTGGTGGGGTACGTCCTATTGCTGTTGGCACAGTCGGGAGACGGCTTGTCTCTAAGGTTGGTGCTTTTATGGTAGGTCCTTCTTTGTCCTCTTATTTTGATGGTTTACAGTTTGGGGTGGGTGTGTCTGGTGGAGGAGAGGCTATCTTACATGCCTTGAACCGGCTCATTGAGGCTCGGGGTGCTGAGGTGGGGCTTTCCATGTTACTGGTTGATTTCCAGAATGCTTTCAACCTTGTTGATCGTACGACCATGCTTCAGGAAGTCCGCCAACGTTGCCCAGTTCTCTCCCGTTGGGTGGAGTTTTGTTATTCCTGCCCTGCCCGTCTTTTTTATGGGGAGCATTGCTTGTGGTCTTATCAGGGAGTCCAGCATGGTGATCCTTTGAGTTCGTTGCTTTTCGCTTTGGTTTTGCATCCCTTAGTATGCAAAATCCGGGACACTTTTGACCTCTCAATGCAGGCATGGTACTTGGATGATGGCACCATTGTGGGGGATACTTTGGAGGTGGGGAAGGTCTTGGATTTGATTATGGCGGATGGCCCCCGTTTTGGACTACACCTTAATGTCTCCAAGACGGAGGTCTTTTGGCCTGTTAAGGATCCTCAGAGTCGGCTCCTGGGGTTTTCCCCCTCTCCATTGCTCGGCCCGTGAGGGGTGTTCTGATTTGGGTGGACTCACAAGATTTGCCCGGTTTTAGCGGCGAGATTGTGGCGAGGAGAGTAACTAAGACCATTGAGCTAATGGACTTGGTTGCGAGGATTGAGGACCCGCAATGTGAGTTGCTTCTACTTGAGCTTGTCTTGGTATTTCTAAACTCTATTTCTCCCTTCGTACTTGCTCCCCTAGTGTTTTTGGGTCCGTCCATCTTCCTTTTGATCTTTGCTCTTCGTTCCGACTTGGAACGTATCGTCACCGCGTCTGGCCCGGTTTTGGGATTGCGGTGGCGCCTTGCTACTTTCCCTTTTCATCTTGGTGGTCTTGGTGTCTATGCGGCGGGGATGTTTTACATTATGCTTTTATTGCGTCCCGTTTGCGATCTCTGCGATTTGCGGGCTAAGCTCCTCGGACCCTCCGGTATTGTAGGCTGCTGGCCTGCTTTTGATGATGCCGCACGAGGTTTTACTGCGACTACGAGGCTCTCGTATCTTAGACAACCCTAGTGAAATTGCTGCCCCCAAACTTATGAAGAAATTGGCAGACATTTATTTCGCGACGGTTCTTTCTTTGCCTCGTAGTCTGTTTTCTCTTTGACACCTCGCCAGCTTGCTTTGTGGCGGTCTTAGCGGGTTCCCACTCCTCGGTTGGTTGCGTGCGGTTCCTATCTCGGGGTTGGGTCGGACTATGAACGGGAGGACGTCATGTAGTGTGCTTGGGTATCGTCTGGGTGTTCCGTTATTCACGGTCTCTAGGCCCCGTCCGCTTGCTCTCGGGTTTTTGGCTTGATGATGTTTTTGGGGACCACGTTTTTCTTGTCTCTTTGTCTGTGGGCGTTAAACATCGGCATAACCTCGTCCGTGACACTCTTTTTCGACATCTGCTATAGATCCGTATTTCTGCTGGAAAGGAGGTTGGTGTTGGTTTGGTTGACGGGCATTGGGGTTCTCTTTATCCTGCGGATTTTGCTTTATTCTTGGGACGGGCGTGATGTGTGCGTTGACTTGGCCGGGTCTTCTCCTTTGACTCGGATGGGATGACGAATTTTTGCCTGGCGGGTTGTTCTTGATCTTTCTCGGCGTAAGTGTACTAAGTATGGGGATTTGTGCGCGACAGTAGTTATGGTTTCCTTCCATTCTCTTTCTCATCACTAGGGAGTTGGGTTCGGATCTTTGTTGCCTTGCTCAGCGGATCCGAAATTCTCGGTATCTCAGGATGCGGGAGCTCGGGTGGCCGCTTATATTTTTACTAGACTTAGCTTTGCTGTTGCTAAGGGTGTGGGAGTCCAGCTTGTTTCTCGGCTCCCCACCAATTTCATGTAAACTTTTGTTTTTCAATTAATGATAGCTGCGCGCATCCTTATAATAAAATAAATAATAATAATAATAATAATAATAATAATAATAATAATAATAATAATAATAATAATAATAATAATAATAATAATAATAATAATAATAATAATAATAATAATAATAATAATAATAATAATAATAATAATAATAATAATAATAATAATAATAATAATAATAATAATAATAATAATAATAATAATAATAATAATAATAATAATAATAATAATAATACCTCATAGACCTCTGGTTTCATCTCCATCGGTTATTTCGTCTGATGATGGGGTTGAGCTTGTTCAGTAGTCTATATATTCGCTTGATCGTTTGTTATCTTTGGGCCTTCGCACCGTGAAATCTATACCTCCTAAATGTCGGCTTGGGTTTGCTCCGGCTCTAAGGGGGGTTTTGGATGACGTGGCTAGTTCTGATAAGGCTAAAGTCGTATCACTAAATCAAAATAAAACTATCTCAAAACTAACAAGAATAGCTAGTGGTAAGACAGGTATCGAATCCACAGGGAGGCGGTAATAGTCAGTCTGTAAATATTTAAAATGTCTAAAGGTAACCGTTTTCTTGGGAATTTGTTTTGCATGTTATCTAACCAACTAATTGCGAGTAGTTACAAGGATTTAAAACAATGATATTAAAAGTCTAGGATTTCCGGTTCACTAGGTCAATTATATGGGATCTCTTAATCAATTGCTAGATCTATCAAGTTATCTAAGGTCACAAGATCGGTCGATTCTATTTATGCCCTTTAGATCAATTCTAACATGCGGTCGCTATAATTAGATACAATCTATTTGATTATCGCAGCCTATATTAATTCTAACCCGGTCGGTGAAAGGATTAATTCGCTACACTAATTAACAACTCAGGCCTAAGTTAATTAACTAGAATAAGAACAATAATCAAACGACAACTTATATGATTTTTCTAGAAATTAATCAATTTCCCCTTTCTAATTAACCTAGATCCCCTTCATCCTAGATGAGGGATTTAGCTATTCATGACTAAAGCAATAACAACAATAATAATAATTGAAGACATGATTAAAAACATGAAATAAGAACAATAATTGATTAACATAAACTTGAATGATTAATTGTTGAAGAAAGATTAGTACCGTAGCAAGGAAAGATTAAAGCTAGAGAGAGTATTCAGCCGTTCTAAGCAAAATAAAAGCATAACCTAATAATCCCGTACGAGTTTCTAATTTATAATACAAAATAATTGTTTTAGGAAAATCCGGAAATAAACTCGCGGAGGGTTCCTCGATCGAGCTGAGGTGACTCGATCGAGGGCGATTACTCGATCGAGCCTCGGGGACTCGATCGAGGAACCACTTCACGAGATGATTTCTTCGTTTCTTTCACTTCTAGCCTTCATGCAACCTCGTTCCTCGTGCCATGCTCCGTGTATTCCACTATGCCATCTCCGCTATGCTCATCTTAGCTTGATTATCCTCGTAATGCGTCATTTCTGCATTAAAACATAAAGTAGCGGCAGTATCGACAATTCACTGAAATAAGGCATATAAACGATATAAAGACACGAAAACGGTATATAAAATGGTATGAAATGAGCTATATAAAAGTATATATAAAAGTGATACATCAAGTTCTCCTGGTGAAATGAGCTATATAAAAGTATATATAAAATGGTATGAAATGAGCTATATAAAAGTATATATAAAATGGTTCCTGGGGGTGGTTTGCAGCTGTTGCGGGAGTGTTTGGATGAGGGTCCTTCTTCGTTTCATGTGGAGGAGGATCTTGATTTGAGTGAGCTTAACCTCTGTCAATGTCGGCGAAAGATTTGTGATGGTCACTATACTGCTGCTGTTCGGGTGCTTTCTTCCTCTGGGATCGCCCCCTACTCCGATGTCACTCTTGTGGCCTTGCGTGCGAAACATCCTGTCGCCCCACCTCCTTCATTGCCTCCTTTGTCTGGGGATCATTATCCTATGGTTGCCTCTTCGACAATGGTTTTGGATATGATTCGGAGCTTCCCACGTGGTACTTCTTGTGGGAGGGATGGGTTTCGTGCCCAATACCTTATGGACTGTTTCAGTGGCGCTGATGTGGCTATCTCTGATGATTTGATCACTTCTATTACTAGGGTGGTTAATATTTTTCTTGAGGGCCGGTGCCCTCTAGCTCTGGGTGAGTACATTGCCAGTGCCCCTCTCACGCCGCTTGTTAAACCGGGTGGTGGTGTTCGTCCTATTGCTGTTGGCACTGTCTGGAGACGGCTTGTCTCTAAGGTTGGTGCTTTTTTGGTTGGTCCTTCTTTGTCTTCTTATTTTGCTGGTCTTCAGTTTGGGGTGGGTGTGTCCGGTGGAGGAGAAGCTATCTTGCATGCCTTGAATCGGCTCATTGAAGCTTGGGGTGCTGAGGTGGGACTTTCTATGTTGCTGGTTGATTTCCAGAATGCTTTCAACCTTGTTGATCGTGCGACCATGCTTCAGGAAGTCCGCCGTCGTTGCCCGGTTCTTTCCCGTTGGGTGGAGTTTTATTATTCCAGCCCTGCCCGTCTTTTTTATAGGAAGCATTGCTTGTGGTCTTGTCAGGGTGTCCAATAGGGTGATCCTTTGGGCCCTTTGCTTTTCGCTTTGGTTTTGTATCTCTTAGTGTGCAAAATCCAGGACTCTTTTGACCTTACTATGCAGGCGTGGTACTTGGATGATGGCGTCATCGTTGGGGATACTTTGGAGGTGGGGAGGGTTTTGGATTTGATTATCGCGGATGGCCCTCGTTTTGGACTACATCTTAATGTCTCCAAGACTGAGGTCTTCTGGCCTGTTGAGGATCTTCAAAGTCGGCTCCCCGGGGTTTTCCCCCCTTCTATTGCTCGGCCCTTGCGTGGTGTCTCTGTTTTGGGTGGACCTGTCAGTACTTGTCCTATTTTTGGCAATGAGATTATGGCGAAGAGAATGACTAAGACCATTGAGCTTATGGACTTGGTCGTGAGGATTTGAGGACCCGCAATGTGAGTTGCTTCTACTTAGAGCTTGTACTAGTATTTCTAAGTTCTATTTCTCTCTTCGTACTTGCTCCCCCAGTGTTTTTAGTTCGGCCTATCTCCCTTTCGATGCTGCTCTTCGTTCCAGCTTGGAACGTATTGTAACCGCGTCTGGCCCTGGTTTTGGGGATTGGCAGTGGCGCCTTCCTACATTCCCTTTTCACCCGGATGGTCTTGGTGTTTATGCGGCGGAAGATGTTTTACATTATGCTTTTCTTGCTTCCAGTTTGCAGGCTAAGATCCTACGGCCTTCTGGTATTGTAGATGTTGGCCCTACTTTCGATGATGCTGTACTGGTGTTTTCTGAGACTACAGGTTCTACTATCTTATGTAACCCTAGTAAAATTGCTGCCCCCAAACTTATGAAGAAATTGGCATACATATATTTCGCGACGGTTGCTGCTGCTTCAGAGTCTGTTTTCTCTTTGACACCGCGTCAGCTTGCTTTGTGGAAATCTCAGCAGGGTGCCCACTCCTCCGATTGGTTGCGTGCGGTTCCTATCTCTGGGTTGGGTCAGACTATGAATGGGAGGACTTACCGTAGTGTGCTTGGGTATCGACTAGGTGTTCCGTTATTCACGGTATCTAGGCCTTGTCCTGCATGCTCTCGGGTTTTTGGTGATGATGTTTACGGGGACCACGTTGTTTCTTGTACTGGTACTGTGGGTGTTAAGCATCGACACAACCTCGTTCGTGATACTTTATTCGACATCTGCTATAGGTCTGGTATTTTTACGGGTAAGGAGGTCGATATCGGTTTGGTTGACGGACATGGTGGCTCCCTTCGTCCTGCGGATTTGCTGCTTTATTCCTGGGACAGAGGGCGTGATGTGTGCGTCGGTTTTACAGGGTCTTCTCCTTTGACTCAGACTGGGATGATGGATTTTGTGCCCGACCGGGTTGTCGCTGATGCTGCTCAGCGTAAGTGTACTAAGTCAGCTGATTATGGTTTCATTCTCTTCTCTTTCTCTTCACTTGGGGAGCTGGGTTCAGATGTTGTTGCCTTGCTCAAGCGGATCCAGAAATTCTCGGTATCTCAGGATGCGGGGGCTCGGGTGGCCGCTTATATTTTCACTAGACTTAGTTTTGTTGTTGCTAAGGGTGTGGGGGCCCAGATTGTCTCTCGGCTCCCCACCAATTTCATGTAAACTTTTATTTTTCTTTTAATGAAAGCGGCGCACATCCTTTCATAATAATAATAATAATAATAATAATAATAATAATAATAATAATAATAATAATAATAATAATAATAATAATAATAATAATAATAATAATAATAATAATAATAATAATAATAATAATAATGTAATAAGTCAAGCCCCTCATCCCACATATGGTGGTTTGCATTGACTTTTAGTAATTCTGGAGGGGAGTCGGTGAGAATGAGTGACATATTAGGGGTGGTTTGCTTGGTGGTTTTGTGGTGGATTATTGATTCGACGACATATTTACATTTAGGTGAAGATGTACGTGCTTAGTGGTGTTGATGATTGATGCGATGGCGGCAGAGGAGAGGTGATAGTGGTGGGAGTGTCACAAATCTGAGGTTGTTTTTGTGGGTTCAAAAGTAGTAGTTGTGATGATAGTGGTGAGGAGGGTGGTGCTGGTGGTGGCGGTGATAGTGGTGGACGGGTTTGTGGTGGGCGGTGGCTGTGTGAATGGTGTAGTGTTGGATGTATGTGTGAGTAGTAGCGAGGGGTATTATGATGAACAAGGGTATGTTAGCAACTTTGCAACTTAAAATTTACCGGTTAAGGGATCTATACTGATGCGTATAGCGGAAGTGGAATTCATTTTTGGACTGTTTTTGTGTTTTTGTTTGTGTAAGAATAAAGGGATATTTGTTTCGATATCTTGTGAAGAGATCGAACCAATGGGATATTTGCTATCGTTAGACCTATAACGATAACAATGGGGGAATTACTCGAAATGCGTCAAGTAATTCATCTTAAACTTCGGAACGCGTCCTTGGTTTAAGGCAAGACTCGAAACTCGTCGATCTTTAAGGGAAACATGATAAAGCCTCTCAAATTTCAATTCAATTTTCTTCAAACATGCCTGCCTTACAAATGAGAAGAATCAGCCCTTATATAGCCGAATTCTCCTTGGCCTCCAAGTCTAGTATTTATTGTTTACATGAGTTCCTAGGTGCCTAGTTTTTAGCTTTGACTTAGGAATAAAAATAGGCTAGACTTTGGTAGAAAACTAGGCAATGACAAAAAATTATGATGTAGAAACACTAGGTGGTTCTAAGAACCTAGCACACTGTGACACCCCCATACTCCAAGTGCCTTACCAGGACCACTCAGGTATAAAGATGTCACCATCTCGGTTTACCGAGGCAATGATAATCATAAGACAATAACGAAACAACATTTAAATAGTAATAGTTTACTGAATAATTTTAATCCAAACCAAATACCCAAAATACGGGTTACAAGTTCCCAAAACAACTATCTAAACAACTAACTGAAATATCTGACAACTACTCAAGCTACAGCGGAAAACTCTATCATCTGAAGGTGACACATCCCAGCTATCCCATGTATCTCGACTCATACCTACTCAACAACTGCTCACCATCCCCGAATGGATCACCACAGTTTTTAAAACAATAAACGGGGTCAGTACTAATCACACATTTTATATAACTCAACAATACAACAAACAACACAGCTCAATCGTCACAGATATACTCCGAACTCCATCATCAACTCTACAATACTGACTACACACTAAAGTGTGTAGCCCTGCTAGAGTACCCATCGCAACAGGGTACTCCTCGCCGCCAGTGGGGGACCCGCAGCCGTTCCCACCTAAGCCCCGCTCATCTCCGTCGAGCGATAAACCCAAATCCATTAATGTGCACATCCCTTCTGTGGCGGGTTCCATAAAAGGCGAATAATGGGCGTGAAGCCACTCCCTCAAGTGACTCCACTCAGCCAGGGACGCACCCCGAAGAACACAGACAGATACAATCAATCACAACTACTATCAACAACCAAATCCAACAACCGTCACAATAGGAATATGATAATATTCAACAATCACAAATCACAACCAACACATCATGTGACTAATACTGAGTAGGGAAACCCTACCTGGAATGCAATACAGTCAGACGGTCTCAACAACTGTTATCAAGAGGCCTCCTCTACGAATCCTCCTCCTAACATATGATCATACAATTACTAATAATCACAAAAGACAACAAAACCCCCAAACCCCTAAATTAGGGTTTAAACAACCTTAACGAAATACCATAAATACAGTATGTAGATCTTACCCTCGACGTAAGGAACACAAGAGTGTAAAGAACGATGAATTCCGACCTCTCAAGCTCCGGGATTTGTCAATAATGCGATGGATGCGAAGTACGTAGGTTGTAATCTATTTTCAAAGTAATTAGGTTTGTAAAAAGTGTTTTATGAAAGTGACGGAAAGGTTTAAATATTAATTCGCATTATTAACAAAACCCGACAAAACACTGCCCGTAAATCGGGCTACTCGATCGAGTAACTGATGTACTCGATCGAGTGCCGCCTACTCGATCGAGTACCAAGGCTACTCGATCGAGTACCCTACAGGTCAGAAACTATTTTAAAATGCAAAACACTCTTACTCGACAGAGTAAGGCCTACTCGATAGAGTACCCAGAGACTCATAAAACCGTAGTATTACAGTCTTCCCTCCTTAAAAAGAACTTCGTCCCCGAAGTTCAAACCACAACAAAACAAAGACATACTACTACACTCCCGACACAACAACCAAAACAAAAATCAACATAAAAACATGCTACTAACCAAACTCAACCCGACTCAACCACAACAAAACATACCGACACATACCGACACAACACCAAAAAGGATTAAAAACTCTTAAAAACTCTTTGCGATCATCTCCTACCCCCCTAAAAGAAACAAGGTTACGTCCTCTGCCTCCCATGTAGCTTCCTCAACCTCATGGTTAGACCAAAGGATCTTAAGCAAAACTGTCTCACCACTCCTAGTCTTCCTAACCTTCCGGTCCAGGATCTGCTTAGGCACCTCAAGATAAGACAATGACTCATCTAGCTCTATGCTCTCTGCCTCTAACACATGTGACGGATCGCTCACATACTTGCGCAACTGAGATACATGAAACACATTATGCACTCTCTCCAACGCAGCTGGTAAAGCCACACGATAAACAACCTCTCCAACCTGGTCTAAGATCTCATAAGGTCTGATGAACTTCTGACTCAACTTGCCTTTCTTCCCAAATCTCATAACCCCACGCATAGGAGACACTTTCAGAAGAACCTTGTCCCCAACCTGAAACTCTATATCCCGGCGATGTAGATCTGCATAACTCTTTTGTCTATCCTGAGCCGCTCTCATCCTTTCCCTGATCATCTTAATCTACTCAACCATCTCATGTACCATCTCTGGTCCTAGAACCAGTGTCTCAGCACTGTCGTCCCAACAAATTGGACTCCTACATCTCCTCCCATATAAGGCTTCAAAAGGTGCCATGCCAATACTGGTGTGATAGCTGTTGTTGTAAGAAAACTCAATCAAATCTAACCTCTGTTCCCAGCTACCACCAAAGTCCATCACACAAGCTCGTAACATATCTTCAAGAGTCTTGATTGTTTTCTCAGTCTGACCATCTGTCGTAGGGTGAAATGCTGTACTCATCTTTAAAGTTGTTCCCAAAGATTCCTGCAGTTATTTCCAAAACTTTGAGATAAATCTCGCATCTCTGTCAGATACTATGTCCTTAGGGACCCCATGTAACTTCAGCACATTCTTCTGATAAGCCATAGCTAATTGTGCCTTAGTCCATGTATCTTTCATTGGCACAAAATGAGTTGACTTGGTCAGTCGATCCACTATTACCCATATCATGTTGTTACCCTATTGACTCTTCGACAAACACACGATAAAATCCATAGAAATGGATTCCCACTTCCACTCAGATACCTCTAAAGACTGAATCTTACCTTGTGGTCGTCGCTGTTCCCCTGTAACTCTCTGGCATGTCAAACAACGGGCCACAAACTCATCTGTCTCTTTCTTCATCCCAGGCCACCAGAACGTGTTCTTTAAATCCTTGTATAGTTTGTCACCACCTGGATGTACTGAATACGGTGTACAATGTGCCTCTGTCATGATTGTCTTTTTCAGCTCATCATCATTAGGGACACACCACCTCCCATCAAACCTCAAACTACCATCTGAATGAATAGAGAATCTAGACACTGCCCCTTTCTCTACTCCAGCTCTCCACTCTACCATCTTAGGATCTAACACCTGTTTACCTCGAATATCATCATAAATATCAGGCTGTACTGTCAAATCTCTTATGGCATCCCCTCTCTGCATCATATGTATCCCAATCTTCCCCACCTCATCTCTCAACCTCATCAAAGATAAAGCTGTACACAAAGAATGTACACTCTTCCTGTTCAAAGCATCTGCAACAACATTGGCTTTCCCTTCATGGTAGATAATATCCATGTCATAATCGCCAATCAGCTTCATCCACCTCCTCTGTCTCATGTTCAACTCCTTTTGAGTGAAGATGTACTTGAGACTCTTGTGATCAGAAAATACCTTAAAGGTCGCCCCATAAAGGTAATGTCTCCAAATATTGAGAGCAAACACCACGACACCCAACTCTAGATCGTGTGTAGGATAATTCTCCTCATAAGGCTTCAATTGCCTAGAAGCATAAGTAATCACTTTACCGTTCTGCATCAACACACATCCCAACCCATTCTTTGAGGCATCTGTATAGACCTCAAAGTTCTCACTCCCTTCAGGTAATGCTAAGATAGGAGCTGTGGTCAAATGCTCCTTTAATGTTTGAAACGCCGTTTCACAACTCTCATTCCAACGAAACCTGTTCTCTTTCCTCATTAAAGCTGTCATAGGTCTAGCAATCTTGGAGAAATCCTTCACGAACCGTCTGTAATATCCAGCTAAACCCAAGAAACTCCTGATCTCAGCAACATTCTTTGGTGCTTCCCACTTGGTCACTGCCTCAATCTTTGTCGGATCCACAACTACCCCATCCTTAGAGATCACATGCCCCAGAAACGCAACTCTCTCTAACCAGAACTCACACTTGGACAACTAAGCATATAACTCATTCTCCCTCAAGGTCTGCAACACAATCCTCAGATGCTACTCATGCTCCTCCTTAGTCTTGAAATAGACTAAGATATCATCAATGAACACCACTACAAACTTGTCTAAAAACTGACTGAAGATTCTGTTCATCAAATCCATAAACACAGCCAGTGCATTAGATAACCCAAAAGACATCACCACATACTCATAATGGCCATACCTCGACGTGAAAGTTGTCTTTGGTATGTCCACCTCTCTAATCTTCACCTGATGGTACCCCAACCTCAAATCAATCTTGGAAAAGACTGATGCACCACTCAACTGATCAAACAGGTCATATATCCTTGGCAAAGGATACTTGTTCTTCACCGTCACTCGGTTTAGCTCCCTGTAATCTATACACAACCTCAAGCTCCCATCTTTCTTCTTCACAAAAAAAACTGGTGCTCCCCACAGTGATACACTAGGTCTAATGTATCCCTTATCTATCAGATCATCTAGCTGCTTTCTGAGCTCCTCCAACTCTTTAGGACCTATCCGGTACGGTGCCTTAGAGATTGGCCCCGTCCCCGGTTTCAAGTCAACCGTGAAATCTATCTCCCTCTTCGGTGGCAACCCCAGAATCTCCTCTGGAAAGACATCAGCAAACTCATCCACCACTAGTATCTGATCAACTGTCGGACTCTCTATCTGGTCATCTCTCACATGGCACAAGATCAAAGGACATCCCTTCCTCAGATAGGACTTCAAGGTCACAATTGCAATCAACGTAACTTTGGGTTTGACCACAAACCCACGATAAGACACACTAACACCCCTAGGACCTCTCAAAGACACTTTCTTTTGATGACAGTCTATCTTAGCTTTGTACTTTCCCAACCAATCCATCCCGGCTATCATCTCAAAACCGTCTAAAGGAAACTCAAGCAAGTCCACTGGTAGATCAACTTGCCCAACTATCATAGATACATCCCTATACAACCTCCCACATGATACAGACTCACCCAAAGGTATAAAAACTTTCTCACTTACAGACTCACATACCCTCAGACCCAACCGTTTAACATGACTCGAAGATATAAACGACTGAGACGCCCCCGAATTAAACAAAACAAAGGTATGAATACCGTTAACAAGAAAAGTACCAGTGATAACATGTGCGTCGTCCTCAACTGCTTTCTTGTCCATCATATACAGCTGTCCACTAGTCTTCTGTCCACCTCCATGGACAGTACTGGCTGAAGTGGTCGGCTTAGCACCCGACCCCTGATTGTTGTTTTTGTTCGTAGCTGGTTTCTGATAAGAATTACCACCATTGCGGTTACCTCCACCCTGGTTGCTCTGACCTCCCCGGTTTGACCATGACCCAGCCGGTCTGTTACTCGCATAACTCTGTGTCGGCCCCTGAGAATAGCTTCCCTGAGCCGATCTCTGAAAAGCTCCCGGTACACTCGTGCACTCATGTCTCTTATGGCCTACACCGCCACAGCCAAAGCAGGTCATCCCCCAACTACCACTACCGCTCCCTCGGCCACGCCCAAAGGAATTCCCAGCACTGAAGCCCGAGCCAGAAGAAAATGCTCTAGCCTGACTGTGGTTGCCTTTCTTGTAGTTAGATTGGCCACCACCCTCACTCTCAGCCTTCCTTTTCTCACTACCTCTCTCCCGGGCCATCTCCACCAACCTCTCAGCTCTCCCCCACCCTCTCATAAGCTTCCTTAACATCGTAAGGACTCCCACGGATAACTTTTCCATGATCCTGGGGGTCAACCCCCTCTCAAATCTCAGCGCTAGGTTCTCCTCACTCAAACCCATGTCCTCAGCATATCTAGACTTATCATTAAACTTCTTGTAGTACTCAGCTACCGACATATCAGATGTCATCCTAAACCCATCAAACTCCTCCCTCAGCTTACTCCTCATATGTTCAGGTACAAACTCTCTCCTCATAGCCCTTCCGAACTCTTCCCAAGGTATAGCAGGCAGACCCTGCTTCGTATACATCTCTCTAGCACTCCCTTTCACCTTGTCCCACCACTCACCAGCCACTTCCCTCAAGTAGAACGCAGCTTGTTCTACTTTCATCTCATCAGGACAATGTACCAGATCCAGAATGTTCTCCATCTCCCGATGCCAATTGTCAAGAAGAATTGGCTCCCCGGTCTCCTTATACTCTTTTGGGTTAAACCTCGCTATATAAAGACTGATCTTAGAGTGATCAACCTCCTTATCCTTTCCCACTCTCTTTAGGGCCTCCGTAAGAGCATCTTGATGCTCCAACATCTTAACTATATCGTCGATGTTCATGCTCTCAGCTCTTGCATACAAAGCGGTTTTCTTTGGCGGCATCTTGAAACTATATAAGAAAAGGTAGATATAAACATACATACCATAACCCAAAACACGAAAACACCCTGCTCAAGACCCACTCGATCGAGTGCCTAAACCTACTCGATTGAGTAGAGGCTACTCGATCGAGTGCCCAACATACTCGATCGAGTGCCCCGACTCCAGACCCAAAACAGACCTTCTGATCTCTCACATACTCGACCGAGTAGCCTGGCCACTCGATCGAGTGACCCCCTACTCGATCGAGTGCCCATATGTACTCGATCGAGTACCCAAAAACACGCTTCTGGTCATAAAAACGTCAAAATACCAACTCGATCGAGTCAGGCCCACTCGATCGAGTACTCCCTACTCGATCGAGTCATGCAGACTCGTGAATACTACCCGCATGTTATCTCACATAACCCAATATATTATGCATCTTCTTAATCTCAACATTATAACAATAACTACGCATGCAAATCTACGCAATTTCTCATACAATCAACAAAATTAGTCTACTTCATGTTATTAAATGCCACATAATAAACAACCATCATGCTTCTTTATGCAAACCAACATATAAACACACCCCACCAACTTCCAACTCTTCAATCACCATTTCAATCCTCCACTCCCAACATCCAACAACTCAAAACATATATCATTACTTTCACATATAAACTGACAAACACCACATACGACCTTGACATATACCCCCCATGTGACCGGTTCAAAATTGTAGGGCGAGTTCGCGACTTTAGGACGTCTCCAAAGCCTTTGCATTAGCTCCTACAACCATTACCCCGGGTTCATTTTAATTGACTCCCTATGTTCATTATATTCATTAGTTACGAGTTTCAGGATCGTCTCTCTGATACCACTTTGTGACACCCCCATACTCCAAATGCCTTACCAGGACCACTCAGGTATAAAGATGTCACCATCTCGGTTTCCCGAGGCAATGATAATCATAAGACAATAACGAAACAACATTTAAATAGTAATAGTTTAGTGAATAATTATAATCCAAACCAAATACCCAAAATACGGGTTACAAATTCCCAAAACAACTGTCTAAACAACTAACTGAAATGTCTGACAACTACTCAAGCTACAACGGAAGACTCTATCATCTGAAGGTGACACATCCCAGCTATCCCATGTATCTCGACTCATACCTGCTCAACAACTGCTCACCATCCCCGAATGGATCACCATAGTTTTTAAAACAATAAACGGGGTCAGTACTAATCACACAATTTATATAACTCAACAATACAACAAACAACACAGTTCAATCGTCACAGATATACTCCGAACTCCATCATCAACTCCACAATACTGACTACACACTAAAGTCTGTAGCCCTGTCAGAGTACCCATCACAACAGGTTACTCCTCGCCGCCAGTGGGGGACCGCAGCCGTTCCCACCTAAGCCCCGCTCATCTCCGTCGAGCGATAAACCCAAATCCATTAATGTGATCCCTTCTGTGGCGGGTTCCATAGAAGGCGAATAATGGGCGTGAAGCCACTCCCGCAAGTGACTCCACTCAGCCAGGGACGCACCCCGAAGAACACAGACAGATACAATCAATCACAACTACTATCAACAACCAAATCCAACAACCGTCACAATACGAGTATGATAATATTCAACAATCACAAATCACAACCAACACATCATGTGACTAATACTGAGTAGGGAAACCCTACCTGGAATGCAATACAGTCAGACGGTCTCAACAGCTGTTATCAAAAGGCCTCCTATACGAATCCTCCTCCTAACATATGATCATACAATTACTAACAATCACAAAAGACGACAAAACCCCCAAACCCCTAAATTAGGGTTTAAACAACCTTAACGAAATACCATAAAAACAGTATGTAGATCTTACCCTCGACGCAAGGAACACAAGAGTGTAAAGAACGATGAATTCCGACCTCTCAAGCTCCGGGATTTGTCAATAATGCGATGGATGCGAAGTACGTAGGTTGTAATCTATTTTCAAAGTAATTGGGTTTGTAAAAAGTGTTTTATGAAAGTGACGGAAAGGTTTAAATATTAATTCGCATTATTAACAAAACCCGAGAAAACACTGCCCGTAAACCAGGCTACTCGATCGAGTAACTGACGTACTCGATTGAGTGCCGCCTACTCGATAGAGTATCAAGGCTACTCGATAGAGTACCCTACAGGTCAGAAACGATTTTAAAATGAAAAACACCCTTACTCGACAGAGTAAGGCCCACTCGATAGAGTACCCAGAGACTCATAAAACCGTAGTATTACACACACGACTTTCTCACGGCTTCCACACGGGTCCAATGCATCTTCTCTACGGCCTTTCACGGTTTAAGGAGTTTCCTTGAGGGTTTTGGATCCCTGAGTCGAGATCACGCGTCATTCTCTCCTTCTTCAAAAAGAATCGTCCTGATTCTTGGACCTAAGATATGGGTTATACAAAGTCGATTAACCCTCGAACTACCTCGCTCGAGTTTAACCTTTGAATTCCAATCGCAATCGGAAATTCAACCAACATTTTGACTTTGACAAACCTTACCCTTTTCTCCAACGCCTTCCATCTTTTTTTTTTTTTTTGCAACCGTCACGCCTTGAATAACAAGTTTCTAGAACTTTGCTCCTGAGATGTAAAACCGATTAACCCTCGAACTACCTGCTTGAGTTTAACCCTTGAACTCCAATCGCAATCGTAAATTCAACTAACAACTATGTTTTGACACGCCTAGGACCGTCTAGATTTAGGAAAATCAAGAGCCGAAGCTCTGATACCATTTGATGCGTATAGCGGAAGCGGAATTCATTTTTGGACTGTTTTTTTGTGTTTTTGTTTGTGTAAGAATAAGGGGATATTTGTTTCGATATCTTGTGAAGAGATCGAACCAATGAGATATTTGCTATCGTTAGACCTATAACGATAACAATTGGGGAATTACTCGAAACACGTCAAGTAATTCATCTTAAACTTCGGAATGCGTCCTTGGTTTAAGGCAAGACTCTAAACTCGTCGATCTTTAAGGGAAACATGAGAAATCCTCTCAAATTTTAATTCAATTTTCTTCAAACATGCCTGCCTTACAAATGAGAAGAATTGGCCCTTATATAGACGAATTCTCCTTGGCCTCGAAGTCTAGTATTTATTGTTTACATGAGTTCCTAGGTGCCTAGTTTTTAGCTTTGACTTAGGAATAAAAACTAGGCTAGACTTTGGTAGAAAACTAGGCAATGACAAAAAAACTAGGATGTAGAAAAACTAGGTGGTTCTAAGAACCTAGCACACGGCTTTCTCACGGCTTCCACACGGATCCAATGCATCTTCTCTACGGCCTTTCACGGTTTAAGGAGTTTCATTGCGAGTTTTGGATCCCTGAGTCGAGATCACGCATCATATACCATAGACTAGAAAAACATAAAATAGAAATTGTATAGAATTAGGTGAAATGAGTAAGTACTAATTAATCGTACACAAATAAATCGTTACAAAACAAGTTGCCTAATTGGTAACAATAAGACTTATTTAATATAAAGAGGGGTGCTATCAACCTTTTTTTTCCGACCTTCTCTCCAACTTTCTCCTTTCGCTCTCTCACAACCAATTAAATTAATATATATCGGGTGGGGTCACAGGACAAGTAGAAGAAGCAAAATAAACGATATTTTAATCGGTTGTGAGAGGAGATTGTAGAAGAGAAGGTTGAAAGGAGAAGGTAGATAATATTTCTCTAATATGAATATGTGTCTTAGTAAAAATTGGTCAAATAACCCCTACTTGCTTAGATAAATAAACTTTTTGCTAATTTGAATGTTTTTATCTTATGTATGATAATTGACCCGTCTTAAAGTTAAGATGTATATGTAAATATCCCATCTTGAGGTATAAGACGCATATGCAGATATGCCCGTATTAAATGAGAATGTTTGAATCTAAAAGCTGGACTGCTGGAGGCCACTAGTTTTATGCTCGTACAAAAAATGTACTTGAGCGTGATTAAGTGTTCAATACCGTGACAATATAAATAGTCATATTTGGAGATTTGAATATTTGATAAATATTAGATTTGAATATCAGATAATATACAACCGTATTTTATCAGAATTATATTAAAGGTACTAGTTTGAATGTCCGTGCGTTGCAACGGGGTAATTAACTTATTTATAATGCAAAAAAAAAAAAACGTTGTAAGGGTTTAATGTTTACATTCTATGTCTAATGATTAGTTTACATATTATTAAAATATCTCTTTAAAAAAAATAAAAGATTAATATATACGTGGGTTAACTCTTATTTATAATCATATAATCACCCACCTTATACTAATCTTTTGATGTGGGACAATTCTTCTATTCATAAGTAATATATTCACCAAACTTGGATTTTTTTCTGATGTGGGACAATTCTACTATTTATACGTAATATATATTCATCAAACCTGCATTGTTTTTCAATGTGGGACAAATAACATACTCAGAATTACATCATCTTTTTTGCACTTAGTTCGACAACCAACCAGATCTCGAATACCGAATACAGACAATTACTACTCATTATATCTAATAGTTATATTTAAATTTAATAATATGATCAAGTACTCTCCATTAATATTTGTACGTTGTTTTTCTTCAAAAAATTTTTAACATAATTTAGATACGGAAATTTCCCGTGTTACCCCTTAATTTTGTCATATTTTCTATGTTACCCCTACTTTTAAGAATCTGTCTATGGTACCATTGAGGTTCCATTTTTTTGCCCATGGTACCCCTAATGTAAAGGCTGTTAAATGGACGTTAAGTTTGATGGCGTGACAATAAAATAACAATTAAAAAATAATACCCCCTTTATTGTTTTATTGGTACGGATATCTCTCTCTTTTAAATGAAAATTTAATTAACTATATCATTATAATATTGGAAAATTTCTCATGGTAACCTCTTTGATAGATTACACATGCTACCATGGACGTTTGTTTTCTATTTTTTTTAACATAATTAAAATATGTTCAAATGATAAGAACCTATACTCTAATGATAGAATATTTTTTAACACAATTCTAATTATATTATTTAAACGTAGTATATTTACCACACCTACATTATTTTTCAATATGGGACATATAAAATATATAGGTAGAAAATATAATGATATGAACTTTTAAGAGTTCTCCAAGACAATACTTAAGAGACTCAAAAGATTTTGGATTGATGCCTAAGTTTCAAGGATGCCTCCTATTTATAATCATAGATTCACCCACCTTATGCTATATTTCGATGTGGGAAAATTCTATTTTTTATATGTAGTATATTTATCACACCTATATTATTTTTCAATGTGGGACATATAACATACTATGAAATACACCATCTTTAATATGTGCAAATTATATGAAATCTATATATACTCTAATGATAGCATTTCTTACCATGAATCTAATAATATTATTTTCATAATTTTTTTACCGACATTATTTTGCAAAATGAAATGTAAAAGTTTTTATATAAAAATTAGAAACATCACTTGAATATAAAATAAGAAATACAGAGTATATATTATAATAACTAAAAGATTTTTCAAATATTAACTTAGGTTAGAAATCATTATTGTAGAGACAGTAATACAAACTCTTTTAAGAAATGCCAAGAAATACATGTCTCTTCTTAAAAAGCTACTATTGTATACATATTATTTTTCTTTGAAGGTAAAACCACTTAGTCTCGATCATTAGATAGGGATCTCTACATCGTACATATAACGACTATTACTGCATTCAGAAGACAACCATTAGTAAAATCTTTAGTTTTGTACTATATCAGGAGACTACCATTAGTAAAACCTTTAGTTTTGTATTTTTTGATTTTCTTGTTCATGTTCTTAACTCTTTCCCGGGTAGTTCCCTGCAACGATTTCCACTTTATTTTTTATATCATATCGTAGATAATGACAGAAAATCTTAAGATCTCTTTAAAACAATATTTATGAGACTCAAATTTTTTTGGGTGGATACATAAGTTCCAAATATGCCTCCTATTTATAATCATAGGATCACATCATTTTATACTAATCTTTCGATGTGGGACAATTCTACTATTTATATGTAGTATATTCACCACTCTTACTTATTTTCCAATGTGGGACAAAACATACTAAAAAGTACACAATTTTCTGTATTAAGAAGTACACCATCTTTAATATGTGCAAATAATATGAAATCTATACTCTAATGATAGCATTTTTTTCCACAAAGCTAATTATATTATTTTCATAATTTTTTTAACGATATTTTTTTGCCAAATGAAATGTAAAAGTTTGATATAAAAATTGGAAATATCACTTGAATATAATTTAGGAAATATACATATTATAATAATTAAAAGATTTTCCACTTTATTTTTAACATCAAAAATTATACTTTCCTAAATTGATTTTTGATGATGTGGACGCTCTCAGATCGCTCGAAAAAACTCTCTTTTATATATATACTAGATTTAATGCCCGTGCGATGCACGGGCTTTTTTATAAAGCTAAGTTGAACTAAACTGAACTAAATAGAGCTGAGCTAAACTGAATAGATTTAAAATAAAAATCCATTAATTATTTAAATTTATCGTTACATTAAAACTTATTCTCTTTGAACAACCTCATTTCACAAGTTCAACCCTGATTATAAGACCCTGAATGACATAAATTAATCTAAAATTTCGAGTTCGTAAAACAATGTTGCATTTAAACTTTCTATCTTACTCGTAAAGAGCTAGTTATAGTGTAAATCGACTCAAATACATAGCTATAGTCAATCTTTAAGCCTACGGCCAGGGAATTTGAGAACTTTGAGAATTGAAATTTCAGTTTTTGAGGTATTGTTGCATGCTACGGAGTATATAAGTATAGATCATGATTGGATCCTCATTATTGAACTATGGAATAGGTATATAGAAGGAGGACAATAGTAGATCAGAAGTATGTTTCTAATTTTTTCAGTATAATTCATTTAAAATTCTAGTTTTATTCATGAACTATGTAAAAAGTCTTAGAATTCTTTTTAAGTTAGCTTATGTATATCTTTAAATAATTTATCTATATCTACTCTGTATTACTTAGTCGTTAATTCTTTTTTATTCAAGAACGTAAAAAGTCTTAGAATTCCATTAGGAGTATTAGTCAAGCATTATAATCGTCCTAGACTTTTTTGTTGACTCCCTAAGCTAACTAAATGAAAGTTTTAAATAAGTTTGTCCGAATGTATATTAGATTAACATGAGTTGAAAATTTGAGGCAAATTTAATTCTTTTAAGTTGAACACTTCTAAAATCTTTAATTTTTTTTTTCTTATTGTTGAGAGGAAGGCTTAGAGGAAAAGTAAAGACCATACAATTACATGATGTTTAAAGATTGGACCCTCATACAACTACCTTATTAGGCTCGAGAGGACTCTCATCATAATTTTTGATATAAAAGGGAAAATAGTTGCATAAATTTATCATAAATAATAATTACATCGGGATTCGGGGTAGACATTAACCCGAACTCTCATCGCGTAGTCAAGAGGTATATAGTGCATCATTTTGATGCACCGCCTCATTTACACTCTGCCTCACAAAACTGGAACTTATTAATTCAAAATTTCACTCATAACTCAAGAATTCCTTCACCACAATTGTCATGTAATAGCCAGGAGTACTTTGTGCTTTACGCCTTTGATTGTTGGGAGTCAGATTCTAAATTTAATGAATGAAACTTCATCCGCCTTGCTACTATATCGACTCCAACATCGCATCTTTCGCCTCCGTAAAATCAACGGCCCCATGCCCCCATTAGTGTCTATCATGTATGCTTGACCGATTCGTGTCCTACGTATCCTAAATGATCTCACAGCACTACCTCCATATCACATCCCGTCATTCTACGTTGCAGCATCCACGTTTGTTATCCAAATTCCAAACTCAAGGGGTGGCATGGCTCACCTAGTCACCTACAGGCTACAACTCCACCACGCTTTACTCCACCATGCTTTACTGTGTTCCTCTTGCTCCATACGCCCAAAGCCCCATTACGTATGTACATGTCTTGAATTTTAATTGTTGAGCATTACATACTAATAATTTTACTAAGCTTTAAGCAACAACCCTGCAAAAATATTACGTGCTCCCTCCGTTTTGTTTCGATCAATAATATATCTTTGTTTCAAAATTCTCCTCACAAAAAAGTCAATTGTTAACTACTTAGCGGAACGGAGGTCCTATACCTTTAGATAAAGATAAAACGACAATCTTTTAATTTCGCATCGCATGACGTTAGTTACCTTTTTTGTATAGAAACCACGCAAATCAAAGTACTCCATATAAACGATGAGAACGATGTACGTAAATGTTATTGTGCTGCAAAAAAAGAAAAACAAAGCAAACAAAGCAATCATCAATCATGTAATACTCAGTCCAAAAAAAATTACTATGAGCAACTAAAAATTACGTGGAAAACCAATCAAGAAGTTGAATGAATGAATGACGAAGCAAGGACATTGAATATTGAGTGTATATATATATATATAATATATACATATGAATATGAAATATTAGAGGTAGATGTATATATTTGTGTCATTATAGAATTCTTTTAACAAACTGATTCTTATTAATAGTCAATTTTGACGTTTGTTAATGCTTAAGTTCTATCTTTTAGTTTTATATTTGCATTTGTTTAAATTTGTACGTGTAATTCTATATATTATTTTTTATTCTACGTATTTTACAAAGTTTGGAGTCTCTACATTCACTCGAAAAAAGCTTCCTTTATTAATATACTAGACTAGATTTAATGCCCGTGCGATGCACGGGCCTATTTGTAGTGCTCTATCGTGTATAGTGTAGTAACCAAAAAGTGTTTTCATGGTCTCACCTATATGATATTTTGTTTGTGTAGTGTTGATCTACGCAGGTATACTCATGAATCTTAGTAAGATAAGTAGATAACTATGCTCCCTCATGTAAAGTCTTCTATTTTAGTTTTGAGATTATTGTTGTATATTAAGTATAGTGACATTTCGCTATGTTGTAATTACGGGTCACAGATTAAATAGTGTTCTATTTTAAGTGAGTTGGTGTAATTTGGATTTTAATCAGGTAAACCACCCTTAATTTAGATCATAATCTTATATTTCATCCATTCCGGTTATTTGTTTGCCTATTTCCTTTTGACCGGCCCAGAAGTAGTAGCCTTTAAATTCTCACAAGCATATACTTAGAAACATTGGAGAAGACGACAATGAGTAGATTATACAACCTGTTGTATGTAGTTGTATGATGTAGAATTCGAGCGGTGTACTAAAGTTTTTGAGTTTTGTTTAAAAGAATTTGAGTCATGCTATAAAGTTTTTGAACTCACATATTTAAACATAAAAAAATGAACTCTTACAAAACTCAGAAAAATTACCTCAAATTAATATATGGGATTATACAGTGCTTATTATAGAACTGATTGTATAGTAGTATATGTGAGGAGACGGTATCTTACCAAAATATTATGTACAATATCATTTTTTTATTATTCATTCACACACTCATTTATGTGTTTTTGCTTAACGATGATGTCCAGCTACACCTGTGCATAGCGTGACACATTGATGTGAAAATCTTCGTGCCCAAGCTGCTAAACTACCTATTTATTTAGTTATAATAGATAGATTTTATTTTTTATTTTTTTTGTGCGAAAGAGGGACAAAGCCTCGAACGAATTAATTCTGACATTACAACATTGTACAATTTTAATTAAATCAACCCGTCTAATAAAATTAATTATGTAAAATTTTAATTAAATCCACCAGACCAGTGACAGAAAACGTAGTAGTTAATAATTTAATATGGGTAGTACGTAGTTTTATGGCTTAATATTACTCCGTAATTTAGAAGTGGGGTCGTTTGACCTCCGTAATTGATGTTGCAATGGAGGCGCCCCGTTACCAAATATTATCTCCCTCTCCTTAATTTAACTTAAAAAGGGTCTTTATATATATATATTTATTCCACCCTTAACAAAATATCTAATATAATTAGAAAACAAAGACTAATAGTAAACTATTTTCTAAACTAAAACAAATAGCAAAAAGACAAATCACGTATAAAGAAACCACGTAGCATACACATCCAAGTCAAACACTAATATTAGAATTACGTAGCATGTCCCATGATTGAACATAGCCTTGAATTCCTTGATGATAGAACAAAGGTGAAGAAGAAGGCTCAAAAACGGGCAAGGCAACCGCGATTTGCTTTCATGACAAAGAGTGAGCTTGATCATCTTGAAGTCTTAGAGATGGTTATAGATGGCGCAAGTATGGACAGAAGGCTGTGAAAAACAGTCCCTTTCCAAGGCTTGATTTCCCCGAAAGAATTAGTTCTACACTAAAACTTAGATTGATAACCTATTAACCTGCAAAACGCCCAAACTGAATAGCGTATTGTTGTAAGTAAACTGTATATACAGATTTCAAGGAGTAAATTATGAGCTTTGATTCCGCAAGTTATCATTAACAAATAAGTTTATAAGGCTAACCAACTATAGTCGTTGGTCGGAGTAAATTATGAGCTAATAATATAAAAACGTGTATATATGTATACCGATACTAACTGTACCTATAAGAATATATTTATTTGAACATTTTCCACCCATGACTTCCACCGTCACATTTTCCCTTAATTTGATCCGTACCTGCAGTTTTAACACACACATTATTAATACATATTAGAGCAAGTCAATGGTAAGCTAGTTGCAACTAGCTTACCATTGCCATATCATATTTTAAGCTACAATTATTTTGAGCTACCAAACAATTACAATGGTTTAGCTTAACATTTATACTAGCTTGAATAATGGAATTATCTAACTAAATTCTTATTGGTTGTTTTTGTTGTAGGGCCATTTAAAATTAATTTGCAATGAAGTTTGATTCTTAAACTAAGCAAGTTTACATGGCAAACTCCAATGGTGTATGAAGAACTAAAGCTTGCATTTCTAAAAATTAAAGCAAGTCCTAAACTATATACCATTGGACTTGCTCTTATAAGTATATAGTCATTAAGGTATACATTATTCTATATAAAAAAAATATATATGTGTACACACGCAATCTAAACGGTCAAAAGAAAATGAAAACAATATCATCTAAGCTGGTAATCTAAACAATTCAGAAAAGAAAAGGAGAGAGCAGCAGGCAAAATTTGTGATTTGTGCGTACAATACTTATAATAGTGTTTTAGATGCACCCTATAAAGTTGGTAGAAGTCTAATTGAACCATGATTCTTCCCTGCTTCGTATTAAGTTTCATAGTCTATCTCAAATATATTATTATTATTATTATTATTATTATTATTGTTATTATCATTATTATTATTATTATTATTATCCTTGATTAAATTTGAGTATTAGAGTTTGATTGCACTAATTATATTGGTAGTAGACTTTTATCTTTCCTTCAATACGTAAATACTATTCAATTCTATTATATATTTAACTAGTATTGGAGCCCGGCTTCGCCCGGGCTACCTCTACTTACCATTAAATTTTTTTTTTTCATTAAATAAAATTACTCAAAGTTGCATAACCCATAAATTTATCATTAATATATTTTTCTATGACATATCCTAAAATTACAATGAAATAAATTTTGAGACAAATTCACTACTCCCGCTATTAATATTTTACTCTTATTAATGAAACAATAGTAATTTCACTACTTGCCCGTAATCATTGTTACTTTCACTACTCCCGCCGTAATTATTGTTACTGTCACTACTGTCGCATCAATATTGATAATTTCACTACTCCCGCCGTAATTATTGTTACTTTCACTATTGTCGCATTAATATTGATTATTTCACAACTCCCGTTGTTGTTTCTACCACTTTCACTAATCTCGCTGATAATATTGTTAATTTTACTATTCAAATGAGTGATTAATATCATATAACTATATCCAATGTTACTACTTAGCCATGCAATTTTAAGAGAATTATGTATTTATATAAATATATTACATATATGCATTAAATCAAATCGAAAGAATTATGCAATATTATATATTATGGAATTAACTTGAATTATTTATAACCTACTTATATTATATTTTTGTATGTTAAATAATTAACATCTCTATACATCTAATAAACTATAAAATTTAATAAAATTGCATAGATTTTAAATTTAATATATAATTTTATGATGATAATAATTAATACCATAAGTGTGCATGCTTATACTAATTAATTATTTTATTTTAAGGAAATTGACCATGTTTTAGTCTCTTACAAATGTTTAGGAAAATTACCAAGCTTCTATATAATTTAATTTTAACCCAAACTATATAATATTTGCATTGAGATCCCTTAATCGGGTCCATCACACGGTGCTAGTGATTTAAAACTATATAGTATAATTAATTAGTATAACTTTCTTTAATTACATTGAAGTCCCTTGGTTTCTGGATTTAATATATAGTATTGATTACCAAACTTTTTTATATTATTATTGGTCGAAAGTCTTTCGCAAATGTTGGAGTCTCTATAATCGCTCGAAAAAAGCTTCCTTTAATAATATAGATAGATAGATATACTAGACTAGACTAGATATAGATTTGACATGTTAGACCCATTGAATGTATGCAAATTGCAACATTTTAGGTAAATTGTGATATTTTAACTTATATTTTAACATAAGTAATTAAAATAGAATTTAGAGATAGAAATATAAATTGGATTGAGAAGAGAGAATAATTAAATAGAATAGAAAATATAGGAAGACCCAAATATAAAAACTCATCAAATAATAAGAAGTTTTTAAAAAATTCAGCGTAAGCTTTTATACTAGATAATTGAAAAAAGTTGACCGACGCAACTGCATCTTTTTAATTATCGTCTTCTGCGCATCAAATTTTCAATAACTTCTCCAACTCGATTTCGCCCAAATTACTGTATGTTTCAAATCTCTTCTCTTTCATGTCAATTTTGATTTTTCTTCTTTTCGCTTCCATTTCGTTACTATTCTCCTTGTTTTTTCTTCGTATTTGATTTCCGATTTTACCACGTAATTAGGGTTAGGGTTAGGGTTTCACCGTTGCTCTATTTTTATTCTTCTTAATTGCTGCTATAATTAACTTCAAATTTGCTTTTGACCGTAATTGTATATAATCATGTTCATTGATTGTTCATTTGTTTATTTTTCAAACTTAGAAATATATAATGAATGAATGTGCCAGTCGATTGATTTGGATTTGATAGAATTTTGAAACCTTTTTTGAGGACAATTGATTTGCTGTAATATGTAATTGAAACTTCTTAGAGTTGATTTTTGTTCAATGACTTAATGTAATACCAAGTACTCCGTATTTCTCTTTGGATGACTTAATGGTTTTGCTGTTGGATTGTTTTGGTTGGAAGTCGCCAAATTTTAGATGTTGGGTATAAAGGGCTTCAAATTCCCATTTCAGTATGTAAATTGATTTGGAGATGTCTTAGTCTAGTGGTTAAGACGGAGGTATCCTGGACAATAGGTCTCAGGTTCGATTCCCCTTCCCCATATTGTAATGCGACTAAGTGCGCGCTTCGTTGAACCAAAAAAAAAAAGTATGTAAATTGATTTATTTATTTTTACTGTAGCCTGCAAAATTTGGAGTGTCGTGTCGTGTCAGGTGCAGGGGTGGATCCAGGAATTTCCTACGGAATTTCCGTAACAAAATTTTTGCTACGGAAATTCCGTAGCAGCCATTTCCGCCATGTGAAAAAATTGACGCGAGCATAGGAAATTCTATTGCTATGGATGGTCCAAAATCCGTAGCTAATGGCCTACTGTATTTTTTAGTAGTGTGAAAACAAGCCCCTATGAGTGCTCTTGATATGTATGCAATGTCGAACAAGATAACAATTATCTGATCATAGAAGCACCAACACTCCCATGAATCCCATCCCAAGCCATTCTAGTGCAAGCAATCAAGCATGTGTACTCTTAAATATCCCAATATGACCAAATTTATTGAGTAATAACGGCAAGATGGCTATCAAATTATCAATCATCGGTGGGTATCAAGCATCACTCTATCAACTATCATAGAATAATTATTCATGTATCAATTTACCATCACTTTATCTACTTCGTGAAAAACAATTCACTTATCGACTGCATTCTAGTACTTAATTTGGACTGTCTACACTCTCTTCCCCTTACTTTAATAGTTTAAGGGTTTTTCTATCCTATGCCCACTAGGCATAGGATAAGAAACCTAAAAGGGGAAAGAATTAGTGGATTTTTTATGGGAAATTGCAATGTCCTATCACTTTAAAAGAAAAACATCATTAATTCTTTCCTTTTTAGGTTTCTTATCCTATGCCTAGTGGGCATAGGATAGAAAAACCGATAGTTTAATCATTCATATTTTCAATATTATAGAAGTGCCCTAATAACTTAATCAATAATATGATATTCGATACAAGAATTTGAGAGAGAAAGGCATAACATAGCATTCTTAACATCATCAAAACCAAAAGATTTATCGAGAACTAGACATCCAAGATCCTAATAGCATAATTAACATTAATAGTTTACTAATTTCAAGAGGAAGATGATGATTGATGAATAATAAGAGAATTACCTATGAAAGTATCAATTCGAGGGGTGGTGAACAACGATGGAAGTGGTGACCTGCCGGAGTGACAACAGCAAGAAAGGTGGCTAGAGTGGTGTACCGGTGGTAACTGTTGAATTGGTGCTTTGCAGCGTGACGTTTGAGTTTCTTTTTCTTTGTTTTTGAGTTTTTGTGTTTGCATTGACTATTGACTTTTCTAACTTAGTGAATTTTTTCTTTTTTCATGGGTTGGGCTTAAGCCCAGACAGCCCTTGGGCTAGATCGCCCCTGGTCAGGTGTCCGTGTTAGTGTCCGTATGAATGCTACCTAGGTTATAATAAGAATCCATCCTAGAATCGTTTGACGTGATATTAAAACTTGTCTTTTTTTTTTTCAGAGTTCCACAATAAGATCTCAAGATGCCGGCTACAGCAGGTCGGGTTCGTATGCCTGCAAACAACAGGGTGCATAGTAGTGCAGCCCTTCAAACCCATAGCATTTGGCAGAGTGCAATCGGTTACGATCCCTATGCTCCTAGCCAAGATGACACGAAAGGTGCTTCTCAGAGCAAGACTGAGGATGAGCCCGAGAATCCGTATGCGAATTTCCAAGGTTTGCTTGCACTTGCTCGTATGACAGGTTCTAATACTGATGAGGCCCGTGGTGCATGCAAGAAATGTGGCCGTGTTGGACATCTCACTTTCCAGTGCAGGAACTTTGTGAGTGTCAAGGATGACAAGAATGAGAAAGACCTGTACGCGATTCAAGCTAATGTCATGGCAGAGCTGGGAAAAATTAAGGGTAGTTTGGGAAAGCGGAATAACAAATCTGGTGCCGAGATCGCAGAGGAGAGCTCAGAGGATGAGTCTGAGAGTTCAGATTCAAGTGAGGACTCTGAAATGGAGAGGATCATTGCTCAACGTTTTGGAAAGAAGAAGGGCAGTAGCAAGTCCAATTCCCTAAATAAAAAGAAGGATTTATCCGACAACGAAGATTCTGAACCTGAAAAAAGGAAAAGAAGGGGGAGGTCTAAGAAAAGAAGTGGAGGAAAGAGATCTGAGAGTGTTTCAGATGATGATGATGCTCGAAGGAAGAGAAAGGTAAAGAGAAGGAAGAGGGATGAATCGTCAGATGAGGAGGAACATCGTCGTCACAGGAGGAAGAGTAGGAAGGAGAAGAGGAGAAGGCGGAGCCATAGACACTCGGATGATTCGGAAGATTCTGAGGAATCTCCGAGACAGGATAAGAGAAAGAGCAGGAGGGGAAGATCTCCTTCTGATTCTGAAGTCAGTTACTCGGATGATTCCAGAGTCGGGAGGCACTCAAAGCGGTCTGACAAAAAGAGCCGGAAGCGCACTCGTGAAGATGATGAGTAGTCTTGTTATCTTGTTCTAGCTATTGGCCGGCATATACCTCTTGCTTTTGCCAATATAGCGGCTGGCTTTTATACATAAGACTTATTGTAATAACGTATCTGCTTTGACTTGAACTTCAAATGTTATTTCAAGTATTGTACCGATTACTATGTTGGTTGTTGAACGGTGTTGTTGGTTGTGCTTTGCCTATGCTTGATGATGTTTTAAATATTGTGATTCCAACTGCCTACACCGATGTCTATTCTGAGTTTCTTTTTTGCTTGGTTTCTACATTAGTGCTTGGAATGGGTTCGACTTTAATTCTTAAGGGAATCATGTTCTCTTCATTAACAGGTTGGATTTTAGAAGCTTGTAGTATTTGCCATAACTGAACTGACCACTTCCCAGGGTCGGTCTTGGATGCGATCCACCAATGCCTGCCATGTTATGCAAGGATGCCATTTTGTTAGGATTTCTCTCGCACTTTATTCGCAGTTTGAAATATGGATCTGATCGTTTTCACTTTGATGTACCATTTCTGTCTCCGGTGAAATTTGGCAATGGGTTATATAACAAGAATACAAGATTGTTGTACCTCCAATTTACCCCATTGTTCTGAATTCTGAGGTATCTATAACTACGTGAGCAAAACAAGAATTACGAGAGCTTTGGTAGTAATCTAAAGGAATATTTGAAGAGCTTATAAAACGACAAAGCGTCTTGCTTGTGACGGGTTAATCCCGGCACAAGCTTGTGACCTCTCACAAAAAGGGAGAGGGGACAAGGTGGGGCACCCCATGTGTTTCCCACTCACCTCTCAATAGGTATTTCGTAATCGGGATTGAAAACGTAAGGCCCAATACGCATAATAAGTTGAAATAAGATAACCGACTCAACTGCATCATCTATTTAATTATCGTCTTCTGCTCATCAAATTATCAATATCCTCCAACTCGATTTCGCCCAAATTACGGTATGTATCAATCTCTTCTCTTTCCTATCAATTTTGAATTTTTCTTCTTTTTGCTTCCATTTCGTTGCTATATTTTCCTTGTTATTTCTTCATTTTTGATTTCCGATTTTACCACGTAATTAGGGTTAGGGTTAGGGTTTCACCGTTGCTCTATTTTTATTCTTCTTAATTGCTGCTATGATTAACTTCAACTTTGTTTTAGACCGTAATTGTATATAATCATGATCATCATTGATTGTTAAACCTGTCGACTCCCTTCGTCCCAATCATTTGTTTATTATTATTATTTTTTTAATTATTTGTGAGCAGTATTTCAATCAAAGGTAAACTGCAAAATTTGATACTGTTATGGCATAACTTTGTAATCATTCAATTTTATAACATTGGAAATAATTTACATATTAGGTTTATGATTATGGTGTATGAATGTTTGTTAGATGGTCTAATAAGCAATTTTCTTATTTTCTTATTGGATTGATTAAGCAAGGACTTACTGTATGCTCCTTTTCTTGATCAGGTACTGGTTGATTTAGTAATCATTAGTGATCGGTTTTGTAGTCATGATAAAACCCTTAGAAGAAGTTGTTAGTGGGTCGGTTGCCTCAGGGGCGACTACTAGTAACAGCTCTAACATTGCCAAGCCTGTCTTCTTGACTAAAGCGCAAAGAGAGGAGTTAGCTTTGCAGCGCAGGAAAGAGGCAACAGCTGACCAGAAACTCCGTGCTGAGCAGCTCCTTGCTCAAGCACGTTCATCTGATTCCAACGGGGTCTCGGATGTTTCTCATCATCACTCCTCTCGGGGTAGAGACCATGACCGGGATAGGGACAGGGACCGTGACCGTGACCGTGGTCGGGACAGGGAAAGGGATCGTGAACGAGATCGGGAAAGGGATCGAGAACGAGAGAAGGAGAGGGATATGGAGAGACGGAAACGTGATAAGGAACGGGAAGAGGAGGGTAAGGCTAGAGAGAGTGTGAGGTTGGAGAAATTGACTGAGAGGGAGAGGGAGAAGGAGCTGGAGTTGATTAAAGAGCAGTATTTGGGTTCAAAAAAGCCTAAGAAGCGCGTGATCAAGCCGAGTGAAAAGTTCCGATTTTCATTTGATTGGGAGAACACAGAGGATACATCTCGTGATATGAATGTTTTGTATCAAAATCCTCATGAAGCTCAGCTGTTGTTTGGTAGAGGGTTCAGAGCTGGAATTGATCGAAGGGAGCAGAAGAAGCTGGCAGCTAAAAATGAAGTGGATTTGCGTGAGGAAATACGTAAAAAAGATGGGTTTGCAGAGAAACCTGAAGAAGCCGCCGCACAACGTCGGCGGGAGCAAGCTGCTGAGAAATATGATCCATTTGATATGAGGGTTGATCGTCACTGGTCTGATAAGAAGCTTGAAGAAATGAGTGAGAGGGATTGGAGGATTTTCAGGGAGGACTTTAATATATCTTACAAAGGCTCCAGGATACCTAGGCCTATGAGGAATTGGGCTGAGAGTAAACTGAGTTCAGAGCTTTTGAAAGCTGTGGAGCGCGTTGGTTACAAGTCTCCATCTCCCATCCAGATGGCAGCTATTCCATTAGGACTCCAACAGCGGGATGTCATTGGGGTTGCAGAAACTGGTTCAGGAAAGACGGCTGCCTTTGTTCTGCCTATGTTGGCTTATATTACTAGACTACCACCGATTACCGAAGATAATGAGGCTGAGGGTCCTTATGCTGTTGTTATGGCCCCTACTCGTGAGCTAGCACAACAAATTGAAGATGAGACAGTTAAGTTTGCTCACTATATGGGAATTAAGGTGGTCTCTGTGGTTGGTGGACAGTCCATTGAAGAGCAAGGATTTAAAATTAGACAAGGGTGTGAAATTGTTATTGCCACACCAGGACGTCTCATTGACTGTCTTGAAAGGCGTCTAGTTGTGCTCAACCAGTGCAATTATGTCGTTTTAGATGAGGCAGATCGGATGATTGATATGGGTTTTGAGCCTCAGGTTGTTGGTGTCTTGGATGCGATGCCTTCTAGTAACCTAAAGCCCGAGAATGAAGAAGAAGAGCTGGATGAGAGAAGGATTTATCGAACAACTTATATGTTCAGTGCTACTATGCCACCCGCTGTAGAGCGGCTTGCAAGGAAGTACTTGAGGAATCCTGTTGTGGTCACTATTGGAACTGCTGGTAAAGCAACTGACCTCATCACACAGCAAGTGATTATGATGAAGGAATCAGAAAAAACTTACAGGTTGCAGAAGTATCTTGATGATTTGGGTGATAAAACAGCTATAGTATTTGTCAACACAAAGAAGAATGCTGATACTCTAATGAAGTCACTGGACAAAGCAGGCTACCGAGTCACTACTTTGCATGGTGGCAAATCACAAGAACAAAGAGAGATAAGCCTTGAAGGTTTCAGGACCAAGAGATACAACGTCATGGTTGCAACTGATGTTGCTGGTCGTGGAATAGATATTCCTGATGTTGCTCATGTGATAAACTATGATATGCCCGGGAACATTGAGATGTACACACATCGTATTGGACGTACTGGAAGGGCAGGAAAGACGGGTGTGGCTACGACATTTTTGACATTGCATGATACCGAAGTTTTCTATGATCTAAAGCAGATGTTGGTTCAGAGCAATAGTCCTGTTCCGCCTGAACTTTCTAGGCATGAGGCTTCGAAGTTTAAACCTGGTAGTGTTCCAGATAGACCTCCAAGGCGCAATGAGACCCTTTTTGCCCACTGATACCTGGTGGATTCGCATGATGGTACTGGACATAGCCACGTAAGATCTTCTGAGTCCCTACTTGCTTCATAGCTATCAGGATTTATGGAGGTGCTCATGAAAGCTTTATGTGAGTAAATGCTACCTTTTACGGAAGTTCAGTCAGTATTCCTTTTGTTTCCTTTAAAAAATTCTTAGTTTATTTTATTCTGGATGAACCAACCTTGTTTTTAAGTCTGTATGAACTGGATGAGGTTAACTGTGATGTGTTTTATGCAGTTATTTACGTGTGTGACATGTTCACAAGTTGCTTCCACTCTTTGAACGTTTCAAGAATTTGAGTTTGATTTATGTTTATGTTCTTAAGGCCTTGTTTGTATAAAAGGATTTGGAAGGAAAGGGAGGGGAGGGATTTGGAGAGAGGTAATTTCCATTGTTTGGATAGCAAAATGGGGGTGGAGGGATTTGGAGGGGAGCATCCGCATTGATTAAGCTCCCCATATTTTTTCTCTCCTTTTCTTATTCGTCCACCTCTTTTTCCACTATTTTTCCATTAATCCTCCCCAATTTATAACTATATCTATGCAACAATGGGGTTCCCCATTTATATATAATTTGGGAACCTCCCCAAAAGAAACACACAATTTACCCTCACTTTTTTTTGGGGAACCTCCTCTAAAAATGGTGGAGCCTCAAATTATGGGGAGGTTGGTGCATTAGTGAGGTTCCCCATATGAGAAAAGAGAGTGCATTTGGGGAGGTAGATTTTTACCTTTGTGGATGCTCAATGGATCCCTCCATTTCCCTCTTCCAAGCCAAAACCGTTTCCCCTTCAACAGAGGAAAGATTTGGAGGGAACACTCCTACCCACCATTCCACCTCCCCCCCCCCCTTTCTCCCTTTCCCTCCATTTTAGTATCCAAAGTCCAAACAAGGCGTAAAGGGGTTACTTGATTGTGTCCTCATTGGAAAACGATAGCCTGGTTTAATAGATAAACAGACATTTAGGAATGGTGAAGTATATTTGTGCTCATATATGATTGTCAATCCTTTTTGAACTAGGATAACGCTATTGGCCTTGTGACTTGGCTTCTTGCCAAGCCAATACTAAATGTAGCCATACTTGAATCAAATATTTTGTATTGCTGCCATCATTGGAAAACGATAGCCTGGTTTAATAGATAAACAGACATTTAGTAGTGTGTATGGGTTTTAGTTTGATCACTTTTCATTAGAATTCATTGAGGCACGAGGGGAGGAGAAGGTCTCTTGTAAGATGGTTTTAAAATAAGCTTATTGTAAAACCGCATTCTATATACCTTAACGTAGTTGCTTTTCATGGACGAGTTTTACTCTATCATGGACTTTTTGCCATAATTCTTCGACACATTGTCCTTGTTCTAAAAAACAAACAAATTCTCCCTTCTACTTTTCTTCTTAAAATTAATCAAGTCTTCAAAAAAATTACACAATCATAGATTTTTTAATCCTCCTATTAACCAGAATTCTAACTTCATTCATTTTGCATCAGTTGTTTTGTATCAAGTTAAATAGAATACATGAAATTAGGGGTTATGAAAAGTAGGGTTCATGGGTAAGGGTGGCTAGGGTGATTGGAGAGGGGGCTGATGGCGGCGGAGGGGCCGGTGGCCTGTGGGGATCTGACCTGGATCGCGATGGGGTTTGGGAGGCTGGAATTTAGTCGGGTTGGGAATTGGAGTGCGAGTCTGGGTGGAGGAAAGGGGCGAGTGGGTCTCGGTGAAGGAGGGTCGGGATGGGGGGGCGGAGTGGTTTGACAACGGAGGGTTTGAGTGGGAGGGGAGCAGGTCCGGTCTGAGGTAGGTGGGGGAGGGGAGTCGGGTCTGGGCATGTGGAGCAAAGGGAAGATATGGCCGGTGGCTGCACCAGGAAGGGGCGGTTGAGTGGGTGAGGGTGGTCTGATCAGGCGGTTGGGTGTGGCGGCAGGAGTGGAGGTTAAGGGGATAAGAAGAAATAGAAAAATATGAGTTTAGAAATGAAGGGGTAAAGTCGTCAATTATGTCCATGATAGAGTAAAACTCGTCCATGAAAGAGCATAACCCTACCTTAATAGCCACATAAAGGTAATTGGTAACCACTCTTACAAGGGTAGTTAAGTAAAACAACCGGTTTTACAATAATACTTCTGTAAAACGGTTTTACACAAGTATTTGTGTGAGGGGAAAAGCATCAGGAGTGTTTTCCCTAGATAATGCTAACAAAAAAAAATAATTCCCTCCATATGGCTACTCTAAAAATATTTCCCTATTCTAATTGTTTTTTTTTTTCCATGTTTAAATTTTCATGGCAAGCTACCTAGCACATAGTAATCATTTAACACTATCTTGGGACAAACCAAAATGGAAATATTATCATTCTTGTTAGAATAGGGAAGGTATATGAATCTGATAATTCGTGCACTTTCATATGCTCAATTGGAGATAGATGCTGGGATGTAATCTTCATCAAGTAGATTCTATGGTTTACTGTGGAATTTGAACTTCTGGTGACCATCTTTATTTGTCTGGTTTAGATTCAATGCTTTGCTATTCTTGGATTGGAATAAGTCCAGTGTTTTTGATCAGTTACATCTCTCGGGGCTGCTTCAATATTCTTCATTGTGATTTCTAGCAGGCTCAAGATTTGGGAATGGAAATAGTGCACTGATCCTTGTAAGCACAGGCAAGTGAACTTGTGCAACTTTCTGTTTCGAATCGTCTTCATGATTTTGTATTCAGTAAGCATCACATTTGCAATTGGAGAAGTTGGAATCTTGTTTGTCAAGCGCATTATTATGAATTTATGATGAGTGATTACACTATTCCGATGTTCTTGGATATGACCATTTGGGCCGTCTGCTGACGTTTTAATTGCAGTAGATAACCACGCTGCAGCAAGTGGTTCAGTTGTTCAGATATAAAACTTAGTTTTAAAAAGTGCGCTCAGGCACAAGGCGAAGTGAGTCACAAGCCAGAATGTCTTGTGGTGCCTCAGGTGCGTCTTGTACATAAAGCACATCAGTAGAGAGACGCATTTTCTGTAGATTTCCTTGTAGTTTTTTTTTTAATCTTCCCTTTTCTTCATTACTCTCGACTCTTTTATTTTCTTCCTGCCAGCCTGCCAGGGGACCGGGGAGGACTGGATCAGGGAAAACAGTACATCAGGATTAATCTCACCTATTCCATAGGCTGTAGCACTTATAATAATGAGTTCACTTCCTCGGCGTCTCTAATCAACGCTTAAACTCGCAACCTGGAACTTTTTCTTCATTTGTTATTTGTAGTAATTGGGAGTTAAGACGTCGCATCTTTCTTCGACCTTTATTTTCCTCCACTTATTTCGTCTTCTCAAGTATTGTGGCTAATGAGAATAACGTTCAAAGTACATAACTACTTTGGACAAATGTCTCGTAATGGCGCTGTTACCACAACAATTTGAAGTCGGTCAGATGATTTTTTGTTTGGCGTATGGAGTACTTTGCAATTGCATTGAAAAATGTACTCATTTTTGTAGCCCGGTTGAGGCATTCATTACCCCGGAGGATTGGCTCAACTGGTAAAAAGAAAGGTGCACTTCTTTTGTATGGAATTCAGTCCCCAGTGTTGGGCTGTTTATATATCGTGCATAATTGAGTTGCATGAATGTGACGTAAATAGAATAATCCAAAATGATTCAGTACCCGAGTTGAGCTAACTAAAAAAATAACCAAATTTTAAAAAGTGTGAATTGGTATAGAATGATAAGTTGAAATTACTCCTTCTGTCTGGGCTATTTGTTTGTTTGGCTTTGATTTTGGCACACAGACGAAAGGAAAAAAGAATAAGCCAATTATTTATATGACAAGTAGACTAAAAATTGAGCGTGGATCTAATTGTTCATCAAAGACATTTGTAAAATAGAAACGCAAATAATTGGCTAAGATGCCTTAAAACGAAATAAGCAAATAAATGAACGGGACAAAGGGAGTACATAAAGTTGGAAATTACAAAAATGTTGACATTACAAAAGGCTGTAACCTTTATATAGGACCCATAATTGGGAGTATCTTGACCCATAATTACCCGACTCAAATGAATTAGCCGACAGTAAGTTAGGGTATTTATTAGGACTAAGACCCAAAGAGATTAGCATCACAATTGTTAACCGCCCACAAAGTTTAAAAACTGCAATCCACTAATATTAATTTTTGACTTGTTCTACACAACACACACACACACTCGTTTTCTTCTATGGTCTTTCATTACTCTTGACTTTCTCCACAAAACTTTTACTCCACATACCCTTTCTTAGTTTCTTTCTCTCTTCCTTAATCTTTCCATCTTCTTGCATTCTACACAAAACAATACATTATTCCATAAGGATGTTTCGTGGAAGCCGACTTTTATACATCTTGCTAGCAATTTCAGTCATTATTTCATGCTTGCACCTACGACCAACTGCTGCCAGAAGTTCGCTAAACCATACTAATGATGATACATCACATACAATGTTAAATGATAACAATGTTACCCATAATGGTAATTCTTATGGAGGATGGGTTGCAGATAATGAAAGAGCAGTGCCCACGGGTCCTGACCCGCTACATAACAGGTATGCCTCTTTCTACTTTGATTATATTATCGTGGAGCTAAGAAGATGTCAACTTGTTTAACAGTCAAGTTCTTTGGTTGGGCTAATTAGGGCTTGTAGATGTTGTTATAACTCCCTTCCCTTTCTAAAGGATAATCAATACCATTATTATGCATGATATTGTACATTTTTGCAATTAGGGTGTTAACAATATTGCATCATCAAGGTTGATATTCATTGACGTATGTATGGTTATCATTTTGTAAATGCCATTTTACTATATTGAGTATTCATCATTTCCTCCGACACACAATGATTTATCTTTTTTGACAAAGATTTTGCTTCTTAAAAGTAACATTTCTTTTTATTTCTCAAATTTATTTATTTTTATTTATTTTTTCTTTATATATTTTATTTTCACTTTGAATTGTCTACATTTAGGCATTTAGCTACTTGTGCCCTAATTCCTGAGACTGCAATGTTTCTATAAGTCTCATAAATAGAAATTGCGTAAACATGTCTTAGCTTTACTCAAGTCGTACAAAAACATGACAATTTAAGCTGACGTAGTCGTCTTTTTTTTTTCGAGTTTATATGCTCATAAGTCATAACCCTGAGTTCGGAGAGGAATTTCCATCTAATCTTAAGAATAAAGTTTGAAACACTCGACTCCCGTAATTACAAATGACATTTCGTACATCTTATACATTCTTTAATAATTGTCAAAATATTATTACCAAATATTTTGACATGTATACTTTTCAAAAGTATTTTTCATGACAAATATAATAATTTGAGTTTTACAATTTTTTCCATAGTATTTTTTTTTATTAATATTGAATGTCAATGGATTACCTCGAAAAAAAACATACAATTTGAAATAAGGGTATGACTTTTTCTTTTCATTTAAAAAAAAATAAGGTGAGAGAACTGAAGTTCCAAGATTTCATGAAAAGTTGCATAAAAACCATGAACAAAAACAAGTTTGGGAATGTCGTCCAAGTATAAGTAGCACCTATATGCCGAAGTCCATTGTTTGCTTGCACAATTAGGCACAAATTTCAAGTGAAGTGGCAAACACATTGCCTTAGTCTAATGGCCTACCAAAATGAGCATAAAACCCAACAAACCATATTTTCTGGCTTATATATCGGTATCAAGGGCTCTATGTATCATTAAAAGTCACCAATTGCATGATTAATTTATGCAATTACACTTAAACTATACTTAGAAAAAATCATGCTCATTTGTCAATTCAATCAAATTTATTAGTGTTAGTTGGACATGGGATTCCACACAATTCAATTCTATTGATTACTAAGTAATAATTATCAAAGGGGTCCATTATTTTGACATAAATTGCCATATGATAATGCCATCATACTACTATACTAGCATAAGTATAACTTTTGCATTCCATTTTATTCTTAAAGTGTGAGTTTTTTTAGTTTTAACTATATTATAGTTGTTTAATTAGGACTTTATCCTCATTAAAAAAACTTTTTGATTTGTAGAGAAGATCAAACTTAAAAGCCTGGGTCTCAACCGATAGGTCTGTATAAAAGAACATCAGAACCATGCATGGCCGCCGGAGATCACACGGAAAACAATCAAGACAGCGGCATCTGGACGAGAGACTATGGATGACCATTTTGACATTTGTTTGAGCTTGTTTCGTATATTTTGCATAATGTGAGTTTTGTTGAATGTAACATATACGTACAACGAATCATTTATTTGTATTAGTCATACTCTAAATTGACCAACGAACAATCAAAGATATCATTCATAAGATTTGTGTAACAAAGGGCTCCTAGATAATATCCCTTCTCTTCAAAGCCACATGGTTTTAGGTTTGGTATCTTTCTTTTTGTTTAGATTTTGCCCTACAAACTCATTAATTAATCCGTTCAAATGCATGAAAAAACCAATTTATGAAAGAAATATTATACAAAATTACTCTTTCTTTTCTTATTTTATCTTTTCAAGAGTTCGCTTGCGCATGTGTCTTGTATGGGCGGAAGTAGCTTACTATTACCTAGGTGCTTCAGCGCTATATGTTTTTGAGGAGAAAAAAAAAATTGATCGTGCAAAAGCCGCTAATACTTAACTGATAAACTTCATAGTACTTTGAATGCAGCTAACTCTAGATCTTATTCTGATTATTAATCTTATAAGATATATTGGAATATATCGTATTCCTGTAATATTTTATTACCTGACCGATACTAAATTGTTGGCGTAAAACAAGTTAAATTAATCTTATATATATTGAAATATACAGTATCCTCCTAATCAAACATTTTAAATGTTGTAATACACCGCGTGTTAGTGAATTATGAATTTGAATACTTTAATTTTTTTTGTGTATCTTTACTGATGATGTTGTTAGATTAGTTACAATATCTAATGTGTGTTGTCACGGACGACAATTCATCGACTCCAAGTGTTTATCTCTACTCAAATTTCTTCAATAAAAATCATGAAAATGAAATTAAATCTATATTTCCACACTTACATAAATATTTTATAACAAGACATATCTCTATTAGTCTAAAATGTTTGAGCTTCTCGCCATTGACTTCTTGTGGCCTAAAACACTAAGGGGCGATTGATTGGGGATCTAAAGGAAAGGGAAAACAGAGCAAATAAAACTTCTTCATTTTTTTGCAGTTGTTTGTTTGACAATTTTTTCATCCCCTTTCCCATCTTCATTGCTTCTCATACCCCTAAATCCCTTTACTTCCATTCGCCCACCATAGGGTATAACCCATTCCCTTGACTAACTCTAACCACTACCGGCCACCTACTACCAACCCTCATAACCACCAACCACTAGGGATGTCAATGGATCCGGTTCGGGTCGGGTGAAACTTCATCTGCATCCATCCATCACATTAAAAAGTTCATCATATCAATCCATCGTCCACGAAATTTTATCAGCCATCATCCGTCCATCCAACATCCACGGATGCAACGGGTGGATCGGGTGATAAATGGGTGATTATAATTATGTTTATAAGTCTAAAAAAGTATTGAATTTTATTTCACCCAAAAATATGTAAGGTAAATTAGTATTAGATTACGTGCATTAAAAATCTTGTAACTTAATGTTTGCTTGACTAGTATATAAAGTAAGTAGCTTAGTATTGTCTATCTTAAGTTTTATATAAATATGTAATTTTTTTTCAAGAAACGAAGAATATCGGGTGGCGGATGGATGACGGGTTGGATTTAGGTTTATATATCATCCATTTATTTCATCCATCATCCATCCATCATCCATTTAACTCGGGTTTTCGCCCATCCATTTAAATCGGGTGGATGAATATTTAACGGTTGCAGGTGAGATTGACATCCCTACCAACCACGATCACAAATTATAACCAGTACCACTACCCAACGACCGTCCTAAAATCGGTGACCCTGGTCTCCGGCAATAACAACCACCCGCAATTACATAATCTGAATAAAATCCACCCAAACCCCATAAACACCAACAAACAATCTGTAATACCCCGTATTTTATAATCATATAATCATATAATTATATTGTATTATATAAGTTATGTATGAGACAGATAATAAAATAATAAGGATAATGATATACTTTCACCCACCCATGTATACATATCCCACCTACCCTTATCTCATCCACACTCACCTTATCACAACTCACAACATTAACATACCAAGATTACAGAGAGAGGAAAAGAGAGAAAAGGAAGGGAGATTTTGTCCCTCCGCCTCGAAATCTTAAGGTAAGACGGTTTTTGTAACACCCCCATACACAAAAGTGCCTTACCAAGACCACCTCATGCATGCAAGTGCTACCATCTCGGTTACCCGAGGCAGTGTATATCAAATTGACCATAAAAGAACATAATTAAGTAAATGAGTTTAAGTGATTACAATTCCAAAATCAAAACTGTAAAGTAAATACAAATGTTCCAAATCCAAACCAACTGAAAAGAAATCTAAGTTCAAGATACAGCGGAAGACTCTAATGACTCATGGTGACAACATCCCAGCTATCCCTCGCGCAATCGATCTCATACCTACTCAATAACTACTCACCATCCCCGAATGGATTACCACAGTTTTAAAAACAATTACCCGGGGTCAGTTACTGATTACACAATATAGGATAAGCAGAATAACAATACACATTATCATCCAACTCCGTCATATCTCCACACACCTGACTACACATTAAAGTGTGTAGTCCTGCCAGAATATCCATCGCAACAGATATTCCACACCGCCAGTGGGGGACCGCAGCCGTACCCACCAAATCCCCGCTTATCTATTCCGAGCGAAAACCCAAGTTCCTTAATGCGCACATTCCCTCTTGTGGCGGGTTTCACTTAGGGCGAATCAAGGGCGTGAAGCCACTCCCGCAAGTGACCCCACTCAGCCGAGCGCCTCGCGAACCACAGACAATTACATTCAACCAATTATACAACAACAACACCAATATGATAAAGATCAACAACAATCACAATCATCACCAACCAACTATCAAATATCATATAAACAATAACCGAGTAGGGAAACCCTACCTGGAATAAGCGAATCACCAAGACCGTCACAAAACAGCTATTTAAAACTGCTCCTCTACGAAACCACCTCCTATAACTACACAATCATATAATTACTATCTACCAAGCATCATACTCTCAAAAACCCCGAAAATACCCAAGTAGGGTTTTAAACAAAATCAACGAAAAGACATAAAAACTGTACAAGGATCTTACCCACAATACGACAAACTCAACGGCGTAAAGAACACAACGATTCGACGACTCTAGCCTTTCGGGATTTGATAGCAATGCGAAGAAGAAAGCAACGTAACTTTGTTTAGGTTTTTGTGAAGTTTAGAAAAAGTAAAAGTGACAAAGAAAACTAACGGAAGTGTTTATATATATTTTTCGCATTGTTAACAAAACCCGACAAAATAACCCGTAAAACCGACTTACTCGATCGAGTACATTATTTACTCAATCTAGTGCCCCTTACTCGATCGAGTAACACACTTACTCGATCGAGTGCCCTTCAGCAGTACACTGTTTCGAAACCAAGACTCACTTAGTCGATAGAGTACCCAACAGTACAGAAAACCGTAGTATTACAGTCTTCTCTCCTTAAAGATGAACTTCGTCCCCGAAGTTCAAACCCATACTAAAAAACAAACAAACTAACTCGACCATGACACAACAACGCAACAAAACTCAAAACACAACCCCAACCACAATTCAAACCGACTCAAAACAACTACTAACTATACAAAACTAACATAAAACCGTACCAAAACCTTATGCGATCATCTCCTACCCCTCTAAACGAAACATGGTTACGTCCCCGTAACCACACATACCTGATAAAAAAGAGATGGATACCGCTCCCTCTTCGCCTCTTCCGCCTCCCAAGTAGCTTCCCCAACCTCATGATTAGACCATAGAACCTTAAGCAACACCGTTTCCCCGGACCTAGTTTTCCGAACCTAGCGATCAAGAATCTGTTTTGGCACCTCAAGATAAGACAAGGATTTATCCAACTCTATGTTCTCCACCTCTAGAACATGGGAAGGATCACTTACATAATTTCGTAACTGAGACACATGGAACACATTATGCACCCGATCCAAAGCTAGTGGTAAAGCTAACCGGTAAGCAACTTCTCCCACACGATCCAAAATCTCATATGATCCTATGAACTTCTGGCTCAGCTTCCCTTTCTTACCAAACCTCATAACCCCACGCTTAGGAGATACTTTCAGAAGAACCTTATCCCCAACCTGAAACTCTATGTCACGGCGATGTAAGTCTGCATAACTCTTTTGTCGATCCTGGGCCGCTTTCATCTTTTGTCAAATCACCTTCACTTGGTCTATCATCTCCTGTACCATCTGTGGTCCTAAAACCATTGCCTCAGCTCTATTATCCCAACAAATCGGACTTCTACACCTGCTCCCATACAAAGCCTCCAACGGTGCCATCCCAATACTCGTATGGTAGCTGTTGTTGTAAGAAAACTCCATCAAATCCAACCTATGCTCCCAGCTACCACCAAACTCCATCACACAAGCTCTCAACATATCTTCCAGAGTCTTGATAGTTCTCTTTGTCTATCCATCTGTCGTAGGATTAAAAGCAGTACTCATCTTCGAGGTAGTTCCCATCATCTCCTGCAACTCTTGCCAAAACTGAGAAATAAACCTCGCATCTCAATCTGACACAATGTCCTTAGGGACTCCATGTAACCTTACCACATGTTTCCTATATCCATTAGCCAACTGAACCTTACTCCATGTATCTTTCATTGGAATAAAGTGAGCTAACTTAGTCAAACGGTCAACTATCACCCATATCATGTTACTATCCCGCTGGCTCCTCGGTAAACCCATTATAAAGTCCATAGAGATAGATTCCCATTTTCACTCAGGTACCTCAAGAGGTTGAATCTTACCTTGTGGTCGTCGCTGCTCTCTCTTAACCCTCTGACATGTCAAACATCGAGCCACGAACTCAGCTGTTTCCCTTTTCATCCTAGGCCACAAGAAAGTCTTCTTCAAATCTCTATACAACTTGTCACCACCTAGATGTACTGAATACGTTGTGCAACGAGCCTCTGTCATGATCACCTTTTTCAACTCCTCATCACTAGGAACACACCATCTCCCATCAAACCGAACATTCCCATCTGTATGAATAGAGAACCGAGACACTGTCCCCTACTCTACTCCAGCTCTCCACTCCTGAATCTTAGGATCAAGAGCCTGCTTCTGGCGAATGTCATCATAAAGATCTGGCTCCACTGTCAAGTCCTCTCTAGCATTCCCTTTTTGTATCACATGTATCCCCATTTCCCCCACCTTATCTCTTAACCTCATCAAAGACATAGCTGTGCATAGGGAATGTACACTCTTCCTGCTCAACGCATCAACCACAACGTTTGATTTCCCTTCATGGTATATGATATCCATGTCATAGTCCCCTATAAGCTTCATCCACCTCCTCTGTCTCATGTTCAGCTCCTTTTGAGTAAAGATATACTTGAGACTCTTGTGAACGGAAAACACTTTAAAGGTCGCTCCATAAAGATAGTGTCTCCAAATGTTGAGAGAAAACACCACTGCACCCAACTCTAGATTATGTGTTGGGTAGTTCTCCTCATAAGGCTTCAGTTGCCTAGAAGCATAGGCAATGACTTTCCCATTGTGCATCAACACACAACCCAACCTATTCTTTGAAGCATCTGTATACACCTCAAAGTTCTCACACCCTTCAGGTAAAACTAAGAATGGAGCTATGGTTAAACGCTCCTTTAATGTTTGGAATGTTGTCTCACAACTTTCATCCCAACGAAACCCGTTCTCTTTCCTCATCAACGCTGTCATAGGTCTTGCAATCTTTGAAAAGTCTTTCACGAACCGACGATAGTACCCTGCCAAACCCAAGAAACTCCTGATCTCTGCCACATTCTTCGGTGTTTCCCACTTAGACACTGCCTCTATCTTTGTTGGATCTATAGATACACCATCTTTAGAAATCACATGCCCCAGAAAGGCAACTTCCTCGAGCCAGAACTCAAACTTAGACAACTTTGCATACATATGATTATCAGGCAAAGTCTGTAACACCATCCTCAAGTGCTCCGCATGATCCTCCTTAGTCTTGGAATAGACTAAGATATCATCTATGAACACCACCACAAACCTATCTAAAAATTGACTGAAGACGCGGTTCATCAAATCCATAAACACTGCTGGTGCATTAGACAACCCAAACGACATCACCACATACTTATAGTGACCATACCTCGATCGAAAAGCTGTCTTCGGTATGTCCTCATCCCGAATCCTCACCTGATGGTAACCTGATCTCATATCAATCTTTGAAAAGACTCATGCCCCACTCAACTGGTCAAACAAATCATCTATCATTGGCAAAGGATACTTGTTCTTCACTGTAACCCTGTTCAGCTCCATGTAGTCGATGCACAACCTCAAACTCCCGTCCTTCTTCTTCACAAACAAAACTGGTGCTCCCCACGACGATACACTAGGTCTAATGTATCCCTTATCTGTCAAATCATCCAACTGCTTCTTCAGCTCTTCCAGATCTTTAGGACCCATGCGGTACTGGGCCTTAGAGATTGGTCCCGTCCCTAGTTTCAGTTCCACACTGAAATCTATATCTGTCTTCGGTGGCAAACCTAGTATCTCCTCCTGAAAAACATCTGGGAATTCTCCCAGCACTGATATCGCATCAGTTGTCGAACCCACCTTACTATGGTCTTTCACATGGCACAGAATCAAAGGACACCCCTTACTCAGATAAGACTTCAATGTCATCGCTGCAATCACTTTAACTTTGGGTTTGACAACAAACCCACGATAAGACACACTAACTCCCTTAGGACCTCTCATAGAGACTCACTTTTGGTGACAATCTATTCTAGCCTTGTACTTACCCAGCCAATCCATACCAACTATCATCTCAAAACCTCCCATAGGAAACTCTAACAAATCCCACTAGAAGGTCAACCTGCCCAACTACCATAGATACACCCTTATACAACCTCCCACAAGACACTGACTCACCCGATGGTATAAAAACCTTATCTTTTACACACTCAATCTCTCTCAAACCCAAAAGCTTAGCATGACTCGACGATATAAAAGAGTGTGACGCCCCCGAATCAAACAAAACAAAGGTAAAAACACCATTAACAAGAAAGGTACCCGTGATCACGTGAGTATCATCCTCAGCAGCTTTCTTGTCTATCATGAATAACTTGCCACTTGTCTTTTTTCCACCTCCCTGGACCGTACTAGCTGAAGTAGATGGCTTGACAGCTGACCCCTGATTGTTGTTAGCTCCCGGTTTCTGATAAGAGTTATCGCCATTACGGTTATATCCACCGTTGTTGTTACTCTGACCTCCATGACCCAGCCGGCCTGTTGCTAGCAAAACTCTGACACGGACCCTACGAGAAACTCCCCTGCGATGGTCTCTGAAAACCTCTCTTCATAGCACTAGTACACTCATGCCTCTTGTGGCCCATACCGCCACAGTTGTAGTATATACCCCAGCTGCTACTACCACCACCACGACCACGCCCATAGGAAGCTCCACTACTGAAAACCGATCCCGATGAGTAAACCCTCGCATGTTTATGGTTACCTCTCTTGTAACTAGACTAACCACCACCCTCACTCTCAGCCTTTCTCTTCTCAGGACCCCTCTCCCTGTTCTCCTTGGCCATTTCGACCAATCTCTCAGCTCTCCCTGCTCGCTCATAAACTTCCTTAACATCTGTAAGGACCCCAACTGGTAGCTTCTCCATTATCTTGTAAGTCAAGCCCTTCTCAAACCTCAGTGCCAAGTTCTCCTAATTCAGCCCCATATCCTCTGCATATCTGGACTTCTCATTAAACTTATGATAGTACTCAACCACGGTCATATCCGGAGTCATCTTGAAATCATCAAACTTCTCCCTCATCTTACTACGAACATGCTCAGGTACAAACTCTCGGCGCGTAGCTCTCTTAAACTCACTGCATGGTATAGCTGACTTACCCTGCCTCACATACAAATCTAGGGCACTCTCCCTTACCTTGTCCCACCACTCTCCCGCAGCATCTCTCAAGTAGAATGCATCTTGTTCCACTTTGAAGTCCTCGGGACAATGAACTACATTCAAGATGTTCTCCATCTCTCTATGCTAATTGTTGAGCAGAATTGGCGCACCCGTACCCATATACTCTTTTGGGTTGAAGCGGGCTATCGTAGTGCTCGTCTTGGCAAAGTCCACCCCGGCTTCTTTATCTTTCCCAAACTTCTTTAAGGCCTCAGTAAGCGCCTCTTGATGCTCAAGCATCTTGACTATCTCATCTACACCCTACTCTTGCGCCCTAGTATATAAAGAAGATCTCTTTGGCGACATCTTTAAGCTATAAGAGGAGAGAGAAATGTAACCACATAGCCTACGGCTTAACGCGTATATGACCTGTACAACCACACTCGATCGAGCAACTAAACCCACTCGATCGAGTTGAGGTCACTCGATCGAGTTGCCCCCTTACTCGATCGAGTACCTCAACTTCAGAACCTGACCAGACGTACCACATAACCAACTCGATCGAGCCCCACAAGTACTCGATCGAGTAGTCCCCACTCGATCGAGTACCCGACTTACTCGATCGAGTGCCCCAAAACAGTAGCGACTGCCCAACATCATCATATACCCCACTCGACCGAGCTCAGCCCACTCGATCGAGCCCAACCTACTCGATCGAGTATCCCCCACTCGATCGAGTCATGCTGACTCGTTAGCTACCCGCATGCTTTAAATTAACAACTTTTCGCAAACGACATATATATATATATATATATATATATATATATATATATATATATATATATGTATATATATATATATATATATGTATATATATATATATATGTATATATATATATATGTATATATATATATATGTATATATATATATATATATATATATATATATGTGTATATATATATATATATATATATATATATATATATATATATACACGTAAAACGCAACATCCTATTCACATGTTACTATAAAGCCACATTATAAATCATCATCATGCAACTTCATTATTCACAACAACATATGTTCATATAAAATACTTCACCTTTTGCCACTGCATCTTCCGTTCCCCCACAATCATTTATCCATCAATTGATACAACACATCATACAATATTTATATATATAATCGTACATTAATAAGCACTTAAAGATCCCATGACACACCATAATGACCGGTTCAAAGTTGTAGGGCGAGTTCGCGACTTTAGGACGTCTCCCAAGTCTTTGCATTAGCTCCTTACAACTCCTACCCGGGTTCATTTTGTTTTGACTCCCTAGATTCATTAGTTACAGGTTCCAAAATCGTCGCTCTGATACCACTTTGTAACACCCCCGTACACCAAGGTGCCATACTAAGACCACCTCATGCATGGAAGTGCTACCATCTCGGTTATCCGAGGCAATGTATATCAAATTAACCGTAAAAGAACATAATTAAATAAATGAGTTTAAGTGATTACAATTCCAAAACCAAAACTATAAAGTAAATACAAATGTTCCAAATTCAAACCAACTGAAAAGAAATGTAAGTTCAAGACACAACGGAAGATTCTAATGACTCATGGTGACTCCATCCTAGCTATCCCTCGCGCAATCGATCTCATACCTGCTCACCATCCCCGAATAGATCACCACAGTTTTAAAAACAATTACCCGGGGTCAGTTACTGATTACACAATATAAGATAAGCAGAATAACAATACACATTATCATCCAACTCCGTCATATGTCCACACACCTGACTACACACTAAAGTGTGTAGTCTTGCCAGAATTTCCATCGCAACAGATATTCCACACCACCAGTGGGGGACCTGATACTGTCGTTTTGTACCAAAAATAAATACCTAAGTTACTACTAACAGAAGTCAGCGGTAAGTAGGGTCGATCTCCACAGGGAGGCTAAGTTGCTATCTATCTGTCTAATTCGGTCTGTCAGGGCGTCACAGAAATGGGGGTTTTGATTTGATTTGACTAACTAAACTAAAGACTAAAGCAAGGGAAAATAAAAAAGAGAAATTAACAGAAGAAAAGGGAGTATGCTAGGAGTCGGTCTACCGTGGCAGCTATCAAATATTATACTATTGGGAATACTGAGGCGATTAAACTATTGATAAGAAGAGCTATGGTCGTCACCTTTCGGTCCTTAAACCGCCCTAGAGCGTAAACAGCTTAACTTTCGCCCTCACTGCAATACCCTATTGTAATTAAGCAAGCCTTCCCTTCCAATCTTTCGATCTAGGTCGGGGTTAACTAGATTTATGGTCTCCTGCATGCATTCATTCGACCGGATAACAGTTAAATTGCCTAATACAATTCCTATCGCAAGTCTAACCTATTCAAGTCAGTTAAAACATCGCTACCACGGCTTCCCTAATCCTAACATACTACGCGGAATTAGCTACGCATAATTAAGGGGAGAACAAGAAATAAAGGAGAAACAATAATTAACATTAAGAAATTAAGGAGAAAAAGGGAGAGAAATTACTTGAATTAAATAGTCCTAAATGGAAGAACAAAGTAACAGTGTAAAAGTAACATCGAGAGAGAAGAGAAGAGAGGAAGAGATCCTCCGGATAAAAAGAGATACATAAACTGACGACCTCACTCCTATTTATAAGAAATTAGGAGTTTAATTAAACCTAATGACGAAAAATAGCTAAAAAGCCCAGCCCGTCAGCAAAATCCACTCGATCGAGTAACTAAATCACTCGATCGAGCAAAAGGCATAAAAGGAACTGGTCGATCGAAAGGAAACATAGTCGATCGAGTACTTATTTATCCTAAACCACTCGATCGAGAAGAAGTGGCTCTCGATCGAGCAAATGGGCTCTCGATCGAATAGAAATAGTTCTCGATCGAGCACTTCTCAGCGCGTAATTCCTGCTTCGCGCACTGAACTTCAAACGTCTGCCATTTCTTCGTTACTTGGTCAAACAGGGTGATTCCGGTGGCATTGGAAAGCTAAAAGGACAAACTTTAATCTCCAATTAGAATCACCGGAATATCAGTTGTAGAACTCGAGATATGGCTCTTACAAGCAGGAACTAGCAAATTGAAGCACTTTCTTATCTCGCCTAACTTCCTTACTCCAATGCGCATCTCAAAATAGTACTTTCCAAGCTCCGACTCAACTCATATCCTAAATGCATGCGTAGGGACATGTTTTAGGCTTGAATCTACTACTTATTGGTCCATTCCTGCAATTAAGACAAAATACACCAAAGTAGCATATTCGGGGCATTTCGTAGCATGAAACCACGATAAAAGCATAGAAATGCGTGCATAAATTAGGCTAAAAAGACTATATAAAATGCACGTATCAAATCTCCCCAAACCAAACCTTTACTCGTCCCCGAGTAAACTAAAATGCAACTAATGGAACGGAAAAGATAACTCAGAGCTAGCTACAAATGCCCACTTAAGCCAATTTAATGCAAGCAAACCAACACTTATAGCAAAACAGTCAAATGCAAACGAGTTATAAGATGTTTATAATAAAGCTGAACCGTCGACCTTGCAAGACCTTTAATAGTGGACTCTCACGGGTCACTCTTCTCTCATGAAGCAAAGGGTAAGCAAATGAATGTAAGAGAGAAAGAAATATAGTCGCTCACCTAAACTACGACCCACATAAACATGCATGCAACTAATATGATAGACAATTCTAACTACCGAACATACATTCCAACCAAACAAGGTCCTGTCACAGCCGAGGGCTTACAAAAAAAGAAAAAAATATGGTAAAGTGAGGCAATGGGTAGGATAAGGCAAAACATTTATGGGAATGTGGAGGTATAGGCGATCAAGCTAGTACCTAAACAGAACCATATGAGACATATCCATTTCCAACTCAATTATAGAATAAAGCACATGCCCTTCAATTGGCATAAAATCTCACCAAACCAAACTGATAATATCCTCAAATGATGTAAGATAGAACATAGGAGCAGGAACCGATCACCAAACATCAACCCCTTTTTTTTTCGAATTTTTTCAATTTTTTTCTTTTTTCATCACGTTTTTTTTTTTCGGTTTCTTCTTTTTCATCCCTTTTTTTTTTTTTCATTTTCGAATTCTTTTTGTGAATTCTTTTTTCATTTTCAATTCTTTTTTTTTTTCTTTTCTTTCATCATCCTCCTTTTCTTCATAAATTACCAACTCCAAAACAAAATGATATGAGCCAACATTTGATACAATAGACAATATACCGCGGAACAATCTAAACTAGCTTGACAAGGCAGGCTAAATTTGGAATGTAGCTAAAGGTCAACAGGCAAATTTGGCTAATGTGGAGTTTATGGGTAAAAATGAAAGAAAGGGAAAATGTAAGCACCTCCCTGCATGTGACACCAACCACTAACCCGAATGTATGACGGCAAAAAGCAATTGAATTTCATATACGTGCAAATTGATGATACATGATATGCAAGGAGTAACTACTCACAATCCTACATGAAACTGGTCATAAATGACACCAGTTTATAAGGCTCTAAATCTTAGAAATTATAAGTAGGTTGCCAAAATCTCAGGTCAAGTTTATTTGTTCAGCTAAATTAAACATTAACTCGTAGATTATGCAATAAGACAAAGCTAATAAGATAAATAATTCAATGCAAGGCTTAAGCAAAAAGACAAATGCAGTGCAATTTCATCACTGAAATCCACCGTTCCGACTCAACCTATATGCTAAATTAAACGTGAATATTTTTTTGAAATTTTGAACAATTTTTTTAATTTTTATGGGATTTTATGAAATTTAACGAAAATAAACAACAATGCCAACATAAATTAAATGTGATAACTAAAATGCAATAAAAACAATATGCAGACACAGATATGGATGCATAACCTCCCCAAACCAAACCGTACAATGCCCCCATTGTACCAAAACATGGAAAGGAAATGCAAACTAAAGGAGAAAGAGAGTAAAAGCGGAAAACTTACAGGATAGCGCGAATAAAGGGACCTCCCAAAACCGACCATGAACGTGGGAGGTTGCTAAAGGCCCGGAAAACCGTCTCAGGAAGCTGATACAAGTCAAATACACTCGATATCCGTCCAACAGTGGTCGATCGAGTGAATGGGCATCCAAAAACTGCTCGATCGAGAAGAAAGGCAGTCGATCGAGTAGTTTCGCATTTTGCAGGGGTCGATCGAGTAAATATTTCACTCGATCGAGTGAATATGGCAGAAAAAGCTCTCGATCGAGTACAAAAGGTACTCGATCGAGTAGTCCCCAGTGTATACCTGCAAAAGCGCAATAAGAACAGCCCGTAAACTAACAAGAACAAGCATACTGAGATAGTCTATGGTATAAAACCATTTATTACAACTGAAAGTAAATAAGAATGCAAAATAAAATCGCCGGGTTGCCTCCCGGGTAGCGCTAGCTTCAGTCAGGTCCCAGCTCGACCTTCTTTTCTTCGAGCCTCTCTAATAGTCACAATCAAAACAGCTCAAAGCGCGCAACAACCTGTCAAATAGCTGCGCATGTGCTACACAACAGCATAAGTAGCACCAAAGTGGAATAGCAAAATAGGAAATAAAAATGTTTAACTTTTTAAGCCGAACAAATTTCCTATGGGCGCTTCTAAATTTATCCACAAAATAAAGGAGCGCGGGAGCAATTGTCAATAAGGTAGGGCCCCGTTTCAGATTAACGAACTTGAAATGATAAGGACGGTGAAAATTCTTTAAGTTATGCGTCCACATATGAGAGGGTGTAGCATTAAAAGAAGGAGCACAAATTAAACGAGGCAATATACTGTTAAAACAAACAATAATGAAATTATCGCTTACTACCTCGGGTTGGTCGCTCTCAACGACGGAATCACTGACAAAGGAATGGATTACCTCATCCGTGCTAGGAGCAATTACCGTCTCAGTTGCTTCTTCATCAACCTCCTCAGTGGAATCCATCCCGTAAATCGCAGCTTCAAGTGTATCCGACTCTGCTGTGAATAAGGGAGGTTCACCGTAACCTTCATCATCGTCAAACTCGTCATCCAAAATGAATCCAAATGACGAATTAAAGCTCCCAATGGCCAAATCAGTCGATCGAGCAAAATACTCACTCGATCGACCAACTTCCTCTCGCATCTCACTCGATCGAGTAACAAAATCACTCGATCGAGAACTATCCTCCTGCATGTCACTCGATCGAGAAGAGATATTACTCGATCGAGGACTTTCTTCCTGCACAGCGTTGATATCCTTGCATGCACTCTGGAAATACGATAGAAAGTCGTCATCCGAAATATAGAAATCATTTTCAGCATTGGGCAACGCGGGTTCTTCATGGGAAAAACCGCTCTTGGTCGAGCACACCTCTTTTGGTTGCCGAGCAACCAACCCAGCTGTTAACCGAGCAATTTCAGACTACAACTCAGCAATTTCAGTGACTTGAGCACCCATATGTCTACCAAATTCCAGAACTAAGGATCTCAGCTCCGCGATTTCTTTTTTCTGTATATCACGAGGATCTTGTTGCGGTGGCCATTGATGGGGTGGATGTGGCGGCACAACTACAGCTGCATTGTGCTCAAGAAGACCACATCCCCAAGATTTCTTCCTTTCCCAACTAGCAGGTTTCTCAGCTTGGGCTTCAAACTGAGCAATTAGTCGGGAGACGGATGTCATCTTGGCAAGAGGGATCGAAGGTACTCAAGCCTTCCCTTCGATAATCTCCCTCGTGCTTCTAATAAACCTGTAGGCCTATCAAAACAACACTAAAGAAAAAGATAAGAACAGCCTCAAGGTACTTAGTCTTCCCTTGAGGCGAAAGGACAAACAAAATAAAACAGATAAAAAGCGTCGCCTCCCCGGCAATGGCGCCAAAATTTGATACTGTCGTTTTGTACCAAAAATAAATACCTAAGTTACTACTAACAGAAGTCAGCGGTAAGTAGGGTCGATCTCCACAGGGAGGCTAAGTTGCTATCTATCTGTCTAATTCGGTCTGTCAGGGCGTCACAGAAATGGGGGTTTTGATTTGATTTGACTAACTAAACTAAAGACTAAAGCAAGGGAAAATAAAAAAGAGAAATTAACAGAAGAAAAGGGAGTATGCTAGGAGTCGGTCTACCGTGGCAGCTATCAAATCTTATACTATTGGGAATACTGAGGCGATTAAACTATTGATAAGAAGAGCTATGGTCGTCACCTTTCGGTCCTTAAACCGCCCTAGAGCGTAAACAAATTAACTTTCGCCCTCACTGCAATACCCTATTGTAATTAAGCAAGCCTTCCCTTCCAATCTTTCGATCTAGGTCGGGGTTAACTAGATTTATGGTCTCCTGCATGCATTCATTCGACCGGATAACAGTTAAATTGCCTAATACAATTCCTATCGCAAGTCTAACCTATTCAAGTCAGTTAAAACATCGCTACCACGGCTTCCCTAATCCTAACATACTACGCGGAATTAGCTACGCATAATTAAGGGGAGAACAAGAAATAAAGGAGAAACAATAATTAACATTAAGAAATTAAGGAGAAAAAGGGAGAGAAATTACTGAATTAAATAGTCCGGAAATGGAAGAACAAAGTAACAGTGTAAAAGTAACAGTCTGAGAGAGAAGAGAAGAGAGGAAGAGATCCTCCGGATAAAAAGAGATACATAAACTGACGACCTCACTCCTATTTATAAGAAATTAGGAGTTTAATTAAACCTAATGACGGAAAATAGCTAAAAAGCCCAGCCCGTCAGCAAAATCCACTCGATCGAGTAACTAAATCACTCGATCGAGCAAAAGGCATAAAAGGAACTGGTCGATCGAAAGGAAACATAGTCGATCGAGTACTTATTTATCCTAAACCACTCGATCGAGAAGAAGTGGCTCTCGATCGAGCAAATGGGCTCTCGATCGAATAGAAATAGTTCTCGATCGAGCACTTCTCAGCGCGTAATTCCTGCTTCGCGCACTGAACTTCAAACGGCTGCCATTTCTTCGTTACTTGGTCAAACAGGGTGATTCCGGTGGCATTGGAAAGCTAAAAGGACAAACTTTCATCTCCAATTGTAATCACCGGAATATCAGTTGTAGAACTCGAGATATGGCTCTTACAAGCAGGAACTAGCAAATTGAAGCACTTTCTTAGCTCGCCTAACTTCCTTACTCCAATGCGCATCTCAAAATAGTACTTTCCAAGCTCCGACTCAACTCATATCCTAAATGCATGCGTAGGGACATGTTTTAGGCTTGAATCTACTACTTATTGGTCCATTCCTGCAATTAAGACAAAATACACCAAAGTAGCATATTCGGGGCATTTCGTAGCATGAAACCACGATAAAAGCATAGAAATGCGTGCATAAATTAGGCTAAAAAGACTATATAAAATGCACGTATCAGGACCGCAGGCGTACTCACCAAATCTCCGCTCATCTATTTCGAGCGAAAACCCAAGTTCCTTAATGTGCACATCTCCTCCTGTGGAGGGTTCCACATAGGGCGAATCAAGGGCATGAAGCCACTCCCGCAAGTGATCCACTCAGTCGAGGATGCGCCTCACGAACCACAGACAATTACATTTAACCAATTATACAACAACAACACCAATTACAATACCAATATGATAAAGATCAACAACAATCACAATCATCACCAACCAACTATCAAATATCATGTAAACAATAACCGAGTAGGGAAACCCTATCTGGAATAAGCGAATCACCAAGACCGTCACAAAACAACTATTCAAAACTGCTCCTCTACGAAACCACCTCCTTTAACCACACAACCATATAATTACTATCTACCAAGCATCATACTTCCAAAATCCCCCAAAATACCCAATTAGGGTTTTAAACAAAATCAATCAAAAGACATAAAAACTGTACAAGGATCTTACCCACAATACGACGAACTCAACGGTGAAAAGAACACAACGATCCGACGACTATAGCCTTTGGGATTTGATAGCAATGTGAAGAAGAAAGCAACGTAACTTTGTTTAGTTTTTTGTGAAGTTTAGAAAAAGTAAAAGTGATAAAGAAAACTAACGGAAGTATTTATACATCTTTTTCGCATTGTTAACAAAACCCGGCAAAATAACCCGTAAAACCGACTTACTCGATCGAGTACATCACTTACTCGTTTGAGTGCCCCTTACTCGATCGAGTAACACACTTACTCGATCGAGTGCCCTTCAGCGATACACTGTTTCGAAACCAAAACTCACTTACTTGATAGAGTACCCAACAGTACAGAAAACCGTAGTGGTGAAACTATAATACCTCAGATATTTGAGCTGTTGGGTACCAAAACTCACTTACTCGAATAAAGGGAATACACCTAGGGCCCTTAAAAAGGCTTACACTCAACTAAATTCTACAAACTAGGAAGTGGTGAAACTGTAATACCTCAGATATTTGAGCTGTTGGGTACTCTATCGAGTACTGAGTAGGAAAACCTACCTGTTACAAATAGTACGGCAAACACTATGACGACAAGCAATCAGCAGCAACACCGCATACAACCATATGACGACAAGCAACCACCATTAACACCTATTAAAAACAGTACGGAAAACCCTATTACTACCAATCACAACCACAACCAAAAATAAGAAAGACGATAATGATGATGATTTACCTATGCTCGGCGTTCCGGCAACAAGACCGCTACCCGACTCGTGCCTCCCATCCTATGGTGTCTCCAATCATAAAAGGGGTCCAAAGGTAAGGGTTGGTGAAGGAGAGAAAGGTATCGATGATTAGGTTTAGGAAGAAATGAAATGAAACTGATTTTGGGTTCACGACTTCACGATTTATATTTTACCGCTGAACTCGACTTACTCGATTGAGTATAGAACATACTCGATCGATCGAGTGGCCTCTATTCGATCGAGTCACTGAGCTACTTGATCGAGTATCCTACGCTAGATCGAGCTTCCTAATCCCAAGGGTTATTATAACGTAAGATCGAACCAACAAAGGTCTCAAGAGGTCTAAACAAGTGTCTAAGGTCAGTCAACGACTGCCAACGGGTCCCTAACGAGGCGGGTATTACAATCTTCCCCCCTTAAAAAGAACTTCGTCCCCGAAGTTCAACTCATCGTCTCTCACAACTCCAAGGTGCAACGTAACTTAAGGTAACCGACGACAACTCATCCTGACAAGAACAATTTTAACCATACCCAACATACCACCCAACTACCCATGCCGACTACTACTCATCATCATCATCTACTTCCGCGAATGTGACCATCAAACACAACTTCCTTCTGAGTCATCAACCACGTATTACACACGAAAAGACACATTATCATAGACTGTTACTTCTATTTTACCAACCAAATTTAACACCGCACAACTCCATACACCAACATATCATACACATTTGACACAAACACTCTGCTTACTCATCCAACATTTAATCATTAACATCTAATTACAGTAAATTATCAACCACTTATTCAATAAGTGGTTCAACACCCATTTAAATTATTTACACAACTTATATTGCACAACAAATTAAATTACTCAATAAATTTACTTAACAATTACTTACATTACTTTCCCGCAACCAAAGTTTAAATTTATTTAACAAAATAGAGTAGCCACATAGTGAACTTTTACCAATAAATTACTCAAAACACGATATTTTTGACATTTTCCCCATGCGACATTACTCTTCCCCTCTTAAAAAGAACTTCGTCCCCAAAGTTCACCTTCAAGACGAATTATACCCATTACAAAAAGATGAAAACCAATAGTTACAATATAACCCTCTTTGACATTACTTGTAGAACATGTGTTCATGTGAATACATCTTAATGAAAATAACACACATAAAATGATTAAATTATGGGCAGTGGTACCAAGCCAATATATGTGAAGATTCAAGTAATTGTTTATGTGACGTTATGAAAACATGATTCCTCGACATTACAATCTTGAAATTATTACCAATAACTATATAAACTTAACAACCATTTAGAGTGATACGTAAGGAAAGTAGTAACCATATAAAATGAAAATGAGCATATACCATCTTTAGACCACATGTATTGAAACATACGGCATAAGAACATGACTAGTATTCATGAAAATGATATATAATGTTAACAAGGTACTCCCATGATGTCAAGTAACACAAGAAAACGGATTATAATGATAAACAGGGGCACTCGATCGAGTCCGGATGAGGTTAATTAATCGAGTTAGGCGTACTCGATCAAGTATCTATAGATCAGAATGCTCTCTTAATGGTCAACAGCAGGTACTCGATCGAGTTGAGGGCACTCGATCGAGTAACCGCAGGTCAGAATGCCCTCCACACACAACGTTAAGCAAAGAAAATTTAACAATCTCCGGGGTTTCATCGCTGACATCACATACCTGCATAAGAAGTCTAGAAAATCTAACATGATACGACCTTATGGCCAAATACAACCAAGATAAATCCAAGTCCAATCAAACAAATGTAACAAGTAACATAAGTCCTTTAAACAACACCAACAAGAAATCACTCGAGGTCGCCACCTCGGTCCTCCTCCATCTCCTCATTTCCTCCTCCTCCTCCTGATGTGCCAGCTCCTGACGTACCTCCTCTGGTGGTCGCTCCTGTGCTGGGGTCTTCTCTTGCTCTCCACGGTGCAAGGAACCCATAGGGGTAGCTCGTGGACTCTCCCCATCTAGCCGGGTCAACTCTGTAGGAATCAAAGACGCCGCTATCATTCCCTACGCCTCTCCACCAAACCGGATAGGCCATGTTGGTTCCAATACCCTACACATAGGTCATCTCATGGAGGTTCCGAAGCACCAAGGCATTGGAAATTCTCTTCGTAAGCTCACTGATCTGCATCTGGGGGCTAAAAGAAGACGGGTAGCTGGGATACTTATATCGGGGTAGACCAGGCTGTGCTGGTTAGGATTCTCCGACCACCTCTCTCACTCTCCTCGGGTCTCTCCCCACTCTGGGTACCTGGTCCTTTGGTCTAGCGTGGTCTCCCCCGACCGGCTCAGGCATCTCCTCCAAGAGGTCATCCATGATCAAGTATGTCTGGCGGGTAGGGGCGGGCTCATCATCATCTGAGTCCGATACAACCACAGTCGCAGTCAACGGCTCACTCACTGGAAGATGGTCCGGGTCGTTTACTCATATCCAACTCCTACCTCTCACTCTCCAAGCTAACCCACCATCATTCAACACCCTCAGCCACTTCTGAGCAATGAAGTAAGCCCTGCTTAAAATGGGAACAACCGGAATCAAAGGTTTGAGAGCTGAATAGGCCTCAAAACTAGTCAACCTCTCTACTAGGCGGGTGGCAATAGCACCATAACTGAGGTAACGAGTCGGGGACTTGGCCATCAAGGCCAAACTGGCACACACTATGGCCGGGGCACTGTAAGCAACGCGCTCCACTCGGGTGGGGTTTAGGTAAGCAACCAACTACATAACCTCGTATGAGTTGAGCTTAGTCACATCTTTCTTATCATAGAGTAAACATGCCAGGGCTCGGAGAAAGATCTTCAAAGTAACATATTGAATGTCATTAATCAACATGTTACTTGAAGTAGGGGCAGGTCTATCGGTGAAACAAGGCATGTAACTACTAGCACCACACTCACTCGGGACATCTCTAAGATATCCCTTCTTGGCCCATGCAAGCCTCAGGTGATCGGCGAACTGGTCTAAGGTCATGTAGAAACTAGTGTTCATCAACCGGAAAGCTACTGTCTTTTCCACCACATCATAAGTGAAGGAACTCATAAATTCTAAGGTCATAAAGGCATAAGGGTGTTTCCTTAGGTGATACAACCCTTCAAACCCAGTATCTTAAAGATGTGTATGACATCTACTTCTATTTTAAGGTCCTCCAAAATACCCGTGTCGATGCACCTAGTGGGTCTCATGCGGCGACTCATCAACTCTACAAAAGCATCTCTTTGCTTAAAATAAGCAAATATTACCGTAGGGTAGTCAGGAACTGGTGGAACAGTAGGCCCCTGACTTCCTTCCCCTACCTCAGGCTCAGAAGCTCGTGACCTCTTACTTTGGCAGGTTGCAGCTGCAGCTCTCGACATCTGTTTCAACATGGTTTTAGCCACACATCAGGTTTTATAATATCAAAGTAAACTTTCCAAATGATTCATGTGGATAAAAGCAACAATTAAAGGGAATTTATTTGCCGAAACAAGTAAGATTTTGAGACAAAACAAGAATTTCCCACCTCCCTTTACTCTTATAATTCTATAAAAAGATGGTTTCAAATCTCCAAAACATCAAGTTTTCACAAGTGGTAGAATTAATTGGACCTTAATCTCTCAAAATAAACTTCACAAACTGATTATTATCACAAAAGTTGGGGCAAAATTTCAGTTTTGGGCACTTTTTAGACGAAAGTTTGGAGGAAATTAACCAAAATCAACCACTAAACATGATATTAGTAGCATTCTCTACTTTATTTCGACCTTTAAAGATGCAAAAGATGAATAAAAATCAGATTTCAAGAGTAAACCCTAGAAAATACGGTTCACACATAGTCATAAATCGGTTCAATTTCGCACTTTCTAACATCAACAACAATGATTCAAGGTGATTTTTATCAAAATCCAACAATTATAATGCAAAAACTTTGGGTATAAATCAAAATTTCAAAAAATCCAACACTATTACATATTACAAATTGATTAAAATCAAAGAAAAGGGTAGATGTTTACCTTGAATAAGTTGCAAAAGGATTGAAGGAAGAACTAGAAGGATTTTGGGAAAGAATCAAGCACTAATTACCCCAAAAATTGTAGAGGAAGAAATTTTAATAGGGTTTGAGAATTTAGAAAGATAGTAAGTAAAGAAAATAATGAAGAGACAGGGGGTATAAGTCCCGAAAAATCCCATGTACTGTAGCGTACTTACTCGATCGAGTAATTGCGGTACTCGACCGAGTTAGGGTTACTCGATCGAGTTTTCGCTGGGCAGAATAGACAACGATTATGTTTTTCAGCGAATTCAATCAAGTGACCCACCTACTAGATAGAGTAAGGCCTACTCGACCGAGTGCTCACTCGTACTCGGCTGAGTAAGATTAAAATAAGCAACAAAAGATTACGGATTCGGTTAATCACTCCTGCAAAACAACAAATCGTTCGGAGTCTAAGGTATACTTAGAACTCGTCACAAATTATTTCCATACGATTACTATTGATTAACATTACTTTGCATATAACACGATTACCGCAACCAAACATTAAAACTCCTATTCTACTATATTCCAAACAACATACAATTCGATCCGGCCATTACATACTTTAGTTCACATATCGTTTTATAACAATAACAATATTCTAATCATACTTATGCATATCCAATTCTACCATATAACATGTGCATTCTATTTTATCAAACATTATAACCTGTAAATCAACTACCACTTACTCATACCTTACTCTATTACTTGCCGTACCACATACAATCCTGCGATCACATGCTATAATCCACACATTTACGCATATTCCCATACCTATTCTACATTATTCATATATAAAATTCCACAACACTACATAGCAAGTTCATATCACCTATCATATATAGCAAAATTGTAACCTATTACCAACTTTCACGTCATTTTATATCCTCATGTATACTTCCCACACACCTCACCATTCATCAAAATACACTTACGCACACACAACTATACAAGCAATTTGCACATTCCTATTCTAAACTTGTACACACAAGACATCATCTCCTACTCATCTATATACATATATCTATCTAATACACACACACACACCATTCCTGACTTGATATTCCCAATCGAAGTGGCTGGCTTAAGCATATTGGAGCCAGAATTTTGGAATGAGGGCGCTTTCTCACCCAAAATCAAGCAATTCAAGGGGCTCCCAACACACATACACCAGGTTCATTTTATTAGACCCACTACGTTCATTAGGTTCATTGGTTACAGGTTCCAAAATCGTCGTTCTGATACCACTTTGTAACACCCCATTTGCCAAGAAGCCTTAACAAGACCTTCCCTAACATATAAGGGCATTACCTTCTCGGTTGCCCGAGGAATAGTAAATATCATAACGTCAATAAAAGAACAACTATGTTTATTATAAGTTTAACTCAATAAAAGAAAAGGTACACTTGATAACAACAACTATCAACTACGGTGATACTATCCATGCCATGACTCAGTGATAAACTCGTCCCTCCAAAGTACAAAGCTAAGCTCCACATATAAACACCTGCTAAGACTGACTGCTCAAAATAATGGATCATGGCAGACACAACACAAGGAGAAACATAGACAACACTACACAAGGTCAGTAACTGAAGAAATAGAAAACACAAGGTATGACATACACAAACCCAACTCCACCTCCATTCACCCATCAATCATCTGACTACCCGAAGGTAAAGTCCTGCCAGAATATCCATCGTAACAGATATTCCATATCGCCAGTGAGGGACCGCAGTCTTTCCCACCTAAGCCTCGCTCATCTCCACCGAGCGCACAACCCATGTCCATTAATGTGCATACCCCCTTGTGGCGGGAACCACAAGAGGTGAATCAAGGGCGTGGAGCCATTCCTGATATGACTCTACTCAGCCGAGGACGCACGTCGTGAACCGCAGACATTCAACAACAACCAACCACATTACCAATGTAAAAAACCAATACCAACTAACAACACAACCA